>NC_052175.1:14469217-14541717 GCF_902713615.1 Scyliorhinus canicula | reverse complement strand
CAGTGTACAGATATCCTCCTGAGAGAGAGAGAGGACTGAGAGACACCAGTCAGTGTACAGATATCTCTCTGAGAGAGAGGGGAATGAGAGACACCAGTCAGTGGAAAGATATCTCCCTCAGTGGTTATATCTCAGTGGTTAGCACAGTTGCTTCACAGCTCCAGGGTCCCGGGTTCGATTCCCGGCTTGGGTCACTGTCTGTGCAGAGTCTGCACGTTCTCCCCCGTGTCTGCGTGGGTTTCCTCCGGGTGCTCTGGTTTCCTCCCACGAATCCCGAAAGACTTGCTGTTAGGTGAATTGGACATTCTGAATTCTCCCTTTGTGTACCCGAACAGGCGCCGGGAATGTGGCGACTAGGGGCTTTTCACAGTTAAATCATTGCAGTGTTAATGTCAGCCTGCTGGAAGGGCATTAAGAGAATACTGGGTCCTCAGTCACCATGATGGGGGAGCAGAACTACCAGGGTCCCCCCCCCCTTGAGGCTGAAGGACACCAGGACCAAGCTGACATGTACAGAGGAGGCAATAAAGATAATAGGCACAATGATGATCCCAGTTGTCACGGGAATGTCACTTTAAGAAATGTTTGTCTGCTCAAGTGGCGGCAGTGATGTCAGAGTGTGGGTGGAGCGGAGCTCTGGCTCTGCTTTTTAGTTTCGCTTTGAGGAAAAGCTTGGCTGTGTCTGTGTTTTTTTTTGGTTTTGTTTTAGTGTTGGAGCTGCAGCCAGCCACAGAAGGTGTAATGTTGATCTCTCTGCCATCTAAAGACTATCTCTAGATCATTTGGTGAATTCAGAGTGATAACTGCTCTCAATAGAGAATTTAAACCTGATGTGCTTCTGTTAAAAGGGTTTGTGTCTTATGGATGTTAAAAAGAAAGTTTAAGGATTACTTTGCGCGTTGTATTCTTTGGGGGGGGGGTGTATTTGAATTGATGGTTGCTAAGATGTTCACTGTATGCTTTAAAAAGGTTAACTTGAGTTCATAGAATAAACGTTGTTTTGTTTTAAAAAATACTTTTCCATTTCTGCTGTACCACACCTGTAGAGTGGGCCGTGTGCTCCCCATACCACAATCTATTCAAAGTTGTGGGGCAGGTGATCTCCATGATACACTTTGGGGTTCCCTAAACCCTGGCCCATTTCTCAGTGAACTATTGAGAGAATATCGAGAGTAACTATTGAGACTGGCCAGGGACTGGGCTGAATGGGGCCGTGACTGGCCTCAGGAGATCAAATTAAATTGGCGAGAAGGGGGCCCACTCAAGGACATCAGCAAGTACCAGGGTGCTTTTCCAGGAAGCACTGGAAAAAATAAAAGGAATCATGAAGTCATGTGGACCCAGAAGCCACCCCAAGGTTTATCAGGGCTGGACGTGTGCCCTGTGTTAGTGTGAAAGGAGTTGAAAAGGCTGGAAGACCTAGGCGTCATTCAAATAGTGCGATGTTCAGAATGGGCAGCACCCATTGCGCCTGTCGTGAAACCCGCTAAAACCTGCGAGGATGACAAGCTGAAAGTGAACCAGGCCACAAAGCTAGACAAGTATCCCCCACACCCCAAATCAAAGATTTAAATGCACAACTGGCTTGAGGTCAAACGCTCACCGTTTGTTTTGTTAAGAATGTTTTTATTGGGTTCTATTACACAGTGTATTTACAGATGTGTACACAGACAAAAAAAAAAGAAATGTCAAAAACAAGGGAAAATAAAAACAGGGGAAGTATGTATACAGAGAAGCAAAGAAGAGAAAGTTTCATTACACATGCCATTGTTTTCTTTATTAAATACAAAACAAGCCAAACAAAACCGGGTGGGAGGGGCACTTGACTGGCACCCCTGATGTCACTTGCATCTTTTAGTCGGTTTTCTTTTTTGTTTTTGTGCATTTGTCCCTGCTTTGGTACCTTCGTCTTAATTTTTAAAAATAAATTTAGAGTACCCAATTCATTTTTTCCGACGAAGGGGCAATTTAGCGTGGCCAATCCACCTACCCCGCACATCTTTGGGTTGTGGGGGGCGAGACCCACGCAGACACGGGGAGAATGTGCAAACTCCACACGGACAGTGACCCAGAGCCGGGATCGAACCTGGGACCTCGGCGCCGTGAGGCAGCAGTGCTAACCCACTGCGCCTCCGTGCTGCCCGCCCCGCCACTTTCTTACTCCCTTTCATCCTGCTGTGCTTGTTGTCATCGCTTCTTGTGCTCTCCCTCCAGTTTATGTTCCCTCCTCTTTCCTCCCCTCTGCACTGCAGCTTCACAGCACCAGGGTCCCAGGTTCGATTCCCCGCTCGGTCACTGTCTGTGCGGAGTCTGCACGTTCTCCCCGTGTCTGCGTGGGTTTCCTCCCACAGTCCAAAGACGTGCAGGTTAGGTGGATTGGCCATGATAAATTGCCCTGAGTGACCAAAAAGGTGAGGAGAGGTTATTGGGTTACGGAGATAGGGTGGAAGTGAGGGCTTAAGTGGGTCGGTGCGGACTTGATGGGCCAAATGGCCTCCATATAAGCACTGTATGTTCTTATATCTCCTGGAGGCAGTCAGGCCCCCATTCAGCCCAGTCCCTGACCAGTGGGCGGATTGTTCATAATAGCTCATTGGAATCATCGTTGCATTAGCGAGAGGCAGCACGGCTTTGTGAAGGGGAGGCCCAACTCCACTCCCCAGCAGATCCACGGCTGCCCACCAGGTGGCGGGAGAGAGCGGCGGTGGGTGCTGTGCTGCTGATCAGCTGAGTTCCCCATCAGTGCCACTGCCGGCTGACTCGCCCACTCCACACACAGACTACTTCATACACCAGCTGTGTCAGCACATCAGTGGGTGCTGAAGGCTCTCCTCATCCAGGGACAGGCATGATCCCCACCCACACCCCAAAGGCCTCTATATTCACACCGAGGGTGCCTGCAAAAGAGACAAGTGTATTTTATAATCATCTTTATTAATATCATAATAATAGCTTATTGTCACGAGTAGGCTTCAATGAAGTTACTATGAAAATCCCCTAGTCGCCACATTCCGGCGCCTGTTCGGGTACACAGAGGGAGAATTCAGAATGTCACAACCACACTCAAGGACCATGGGATACTTTTCGAAATTCGGTAAGTGCCGATGGAGAAAAGGTTTCAGTCCATTTAAGCGGAGCAAGATTGTACCTCAAACCACTGAAACAATGACTAGTGATCAATCTGCTCTGCAGTGAAGCAGGGTCAGGGAGAAATATTGATTTCAGGACACAGCAGAACGTCAGCCCTCGCTCTTCTGCCAAGAATGGACGTGAAACCATATAAGAGGGTAAACGTAGATTCACATTGACATCAGGGCCACGGACAGTGCGGCACTCCCTCAGTACTGACCCTCTGACAGTGCGGCGCTCCCTCAGTACTGACCCTCCCACAGTGCGGCACTCCCTCAGTACTGACCCTCTGACAGTGCGGCACTCCCTCAGTACTGACCCTCTGACAGTGCGGCACTCCCTCAGTACTGACCCTCTGACAGTGCGGCACTCCCTCAGTACTGACCCTCTGACAGTGCGGCACTCCCTCAGTGCTGACCCTCTGACAGTGCAGCGCTCCCTCAGTACTGACCCTCCCACAGTGCGGCGCTCCCTCAGTACTGACACTCTGACAGTGCGGCACTCCCTCAGTACTGACCCTCCCACAGTGCGGCGCTCCCTCAGTACTGACCCTACCACAGTGCGGCACTCCCTCAGTACTGACCCTCTGACAGTGCGGCGCTCCCTCAGTACTGACCCTCCCACAGTGCAGCACTCCCTCAGTACTGACCCTCTGACAGTGCAGCACTCCCTCAGTACTGACCCTCTGACAGTGCAGCGCTCCCTCAGTACTGACCCTCCCACAGTGTGGCGCTCCCTCAGTACTGACCCTCTGACAGTGCGGCGCTCCCTCAGTACTGACTCTCTGACAGTGCGGCGCTCCCTCAGTACTGACCCTCTGGCAGTGCGGCGCTCCCTCAGTACTGACCCTCTGACAGTGCGGCACTCCCTCAGTACTGACCCTCTGACAGTGCGGCGCTCCCTCAGTACTGACCCTCTGACAGTGCGGCACTCCCTCAGTACTGACCCTCTGACAGTGCGGCCCTCCCTCAGTACTGACCCTCCCACAGTGCAGCACTCCCTCAGTACTGACCCTCTGACAGTGCGGCGCTCCCTCAGTATTGACCCTCTGACAGTGCGGCACTCCCTCAGTACTGACCCTCCCACAGTGCGGCACTCCCTCAGTACTGACCCTCTGACAGTGCAGCACTCCCTCAGTACTGACCCTCTGACAGTGCAGCACTCCCTCAGTACTGACCCTCCGACAGTGCGGCACTCCCTCAGTACTGACCCTCTGACAGTGCAGCACTCACTCAGTACTGACCCTCTGACAGTGCGGCACTCCCTCAGTACTGACCCTCTGACAGTGCGGCACTCCCTCAGTACTGACCCTCCCACAGTGCGGCACTCCCTCAGTACTGACCCTCTGACAGTGCGGCACTCCCTCAGTACTGACCCTCTGACAGTGCGGCACTCCCTCAGTACTGACCCTCTGACAGTGCGGCGCTCCCTCAGTACTGACCCTCTGACAGTGCGGCGCTCCCTCAGTACTGACCCTCTGACAGTGCGGCACTCCCTCAGTACTGACCCTCTGACAGTGCGGCACTCCCTCAGTACTGACCGTCCCACAGTGTGGCGCTCCCTCAGTACTGACCCTCTGACAGTGCAGCGCTCCCTCAGTACTGACCCTCTGACAGTGCGGCGCTCCCTCAGTACTGACTGTCTGACAGTGTGGCGCTCCCTCAGTACTGACCCTCTGACAGTGCGGCGCTCCCTCAGTATTGACCCTCTGACAGTGCGGCACTCCCTCAGTACTGACCCTCTGACAGTGCGGCACTCCCTCAGTACTGACCCTCTGACAGTGCAGCACTCCCTCAGTACTGACCCTCTGACAGTGCAGCACTCCCTCAGTACTGACCCTCTGACAGTGCGGCACTCCCTCAGTACTGACCCTCCCACAGTGCGGCATTCCCTCAGTACTGACCCTCTGACAGTGCGGAGCTCCCTCAGTACTGACTGTCTGACAGTGTGGCGGTTAGAACTGGGACCTTTGCTCACTCCGAGGTAGGGGTCAGAACTATATCTTTAGATTTGGAAGCTCCTAAGAATGGGACTGTACAGCAGCCTTTTGGACTTCTGGCATGTTCGAGTGAATCAAAAACAGTTTGCGTTCAGTCCCCTGTGAAGTGATTGCGACCAGAGAGGCTGCACAGCTCAATTTATACCTCACGGTGGAGATTGCTCAAAAAAAAAACCTTGACTTTGATTCCGAAGTGAAGCATTGAACAGGGAAAGTTTTTATCCTTCCCTTGCCAAAGTCACAGGGGAGGAAATTGAAAAGGATTCTTGCCTGATGTGAGATTTGACATAACGCAGACAGCAGAGTTGGCCCGTACTGTCAGCAGGCTAATTAATCACTCCGTTCACACATTCCCTTCATTAACTCTTTCATCAGACTTCCCACTCATGTCGACTTCAAAGCTCCCAATGTGTTCTCTCCCTCCCCTCTGGGTGAAAACTTCAGCGGCTGATGGATCTGAATTGCGACTTAAGTCACACAAAGATGCATTAACATGAGTGATCGCGGGTGGCGCAATGGTTAGCACTGCTGCCTCACGATGCCAAGGAGGGCAGCACGGTGGGTTCGCCCGGCTGCCTCACGCCGCTGAGGACCCGGGTTGGATCCCGGCTCTGGGTTACTGTCCATGCGGAGTTTGCACATCCTCCCCATGCCTGAGTGGGTCTCACCCCCCCCAATCCAAAGAAATGGCTGTCACGAGGGGACATCGTTTTAAGGTGATTGGAGGAGGGTAAAGGGGAGTTAATAATAATACAATTAAATTTTATTGTCACAAGTATGGAGTTAATGTGAGAACCCCAAGTTGGCACATTCCAGCGCTTGTTCGGGGAGGCTGGTACGGGAATTGAACCCGTGCTGATGGCCTTGTCCTGCATCACAAACCATCTGTCTAGCCCACTGAGCTAAACCAGCCCCATGTTGTCAGAGGTCGGTTCTTTACACAGAGAGTGGTGGGTGTGGGGAATTCACTGCCAGCAGAGGTGATGGAGTCAGAGTCATTAGGGACATTTAAGTGACTCTCAGACAGGCACATGGACAGCAGTAAATTGAAGGGGTGTAGATCAGGTTCACCTTCAATGGTCGGCACAATCTCGTGGGCTGAAGGGCCTGTACTGTTCTATGTTCTATGTGCAGGGTAGGTGGATTGGCCACGCTAAATTGCCCCTTCATTGGAAAAAGTTAAAAAAAGGATGAACGGCTGTAACTAGGGCAAAGAGGTAGGTTTGAAGAGACTCTTGGCGGGGGGGGGGGGGGGGGGGGGGGAGGAGAGAGAGAGAGAGAGAGAGAGAAAGTTCCAGGACCTCGGGGCCCAGTCAGGGCCACCAATAGTGGAAGGAAGAAAACAGACCTGTGCCACCCCTCAGATCTCCCACCATGGGTGCATAATCTTACCGTGAAAATCCCCGAGTCGCCACGCTCCAGCACCTGTTCGGGTACACAGAGGGAGAATTCAGAATGCCCAATTCACCCAACAGCACGTCTTTCAGGACTTGTGGGAGGAAGCGGAGCACCCGGAGGAAACCCACGCAGACACAGGGAGAACGTACGGACTCCGCACAGACAGTGACCCAAGACGGGAATCCAACCTGGAACCCTGGCGCTGTGAAGCAGCAGTGCTAACCACTGTGCTGGAGGAGCATCTCGCACGAGGACAAGGGATGCTGGCTTTGCCAGTGGGGCCCACAGCTCGAGTATAGACAGATGTTGGGACACCAGAGAATAGCGATGAAACCACAAAGGGACTAACACTCGTGCAAATTCTGGGTGACAAAATAAATATAAAATCTCCCAGCACCGTTCTAGGTATTTAATTACTTGGGGGAGTTGCAGGAGAATAGTTCTTGGTAGAATGTGCCATGTGAGTGTCCCTTCAAGATATCTCCTTGTCTTGTCACATGGCTTCAGTGATGTCTGCGTGGGTGGAGCTGGGCTGTGGCTCTGGGTTTTACTTTCGCTTTGAGTTTGACCTGGTTTTGGATTGCGCAGGTTGAAAGAAATGTCTCTCTATCTTCAGTTTCAAAGCTGCTTCCAGACTACTTGATAACTTAAAATAAATAATTGTTTTCTGGGAGGAATTCAAATCTGTTGTTTGAAAAGGGGAACAGAATATCAGTAACAAGTCTAATACCAGTGAGAGCGCCGTGTGCTGGACCACGCCTTTGAAAAGGGGTATCTGTTTTTTATTTGGATCTTGTTATGGAATTGGAACAGTTAAGGGGGATTCATTAAGGAAGCGCAAAAGATTGTACAGCCTGATCAAGAGGTGATTGATAAGAAGGTGCCAGATGTTTTTAAAGAATTTACTTGTGTGGGTAAATTTACCAGGAGGAGTAGGTAAAGAAGTCAGAATTTTAAGAGATACGGGAGCTAGTCAATCTTTGATGGCAAGAGATGAGGAGTTATGTAGTTTGGGAGGAATATTGCCAGAAAAAGAGATATGTGGAATTCAGGGTGAGAAGAGTAGTGTTCCATTATATAAGGTGAGGTTGGAAAGTCCAGTGAAGAGTGGTGAAGTGGTAGTAGGAGTAATAGAGAAACTCTGTCCAGGAGTACAGTTTATTTTGGGTAATGATATAGTTGGATAGCAGGTGGGACTGATGCCTACTGTGGCTGACAAGCCGTGGAAAATAAACTGTTGAAGGACGAATATGCTGGGATTTTTCCTGATTATGTAGTAACAAGGTCGTAAAGTCACAGGTTAAGACAAGAGGAGAAATCAAAGAGCGAAGATAAAGATGAAGTTGAATTTTCAGAAACGATTTTTGATCAGATGGTTGGAAAAGAACAAGAAAAGATGGAGGATGAGGCAGGTATTTTTAGTTCAGGAAAATTGGTGGAGTTACAACAGATATTTAAAAAACGGATGCATCAGAAAGCATACACTGAAGAGGAATCTGAGTGTATATTGGAGTGTTGTTACCGTAAAAATGTCTAAATGAGAAAATGGAGACCTTTACATATGCAGGCGGATGGAAAGTGGGCAGAAGTTCATCAAGTAGTATTGCCGGTAGGGTATAGAAAGGGGGTGTTGCGAGTTGCACAAGGTACCAGTGGGAGGTCATTTGGGAATAAGGAAAACTCAAGCTAAAATCCAAAAACATTTTTATTGGCCTGGACTACATAAAGATGTAGTTAAATTTTGTTGATCATGTCACACATGTCCAGTGATAGGGAAACCTCAAGCAGTGATAAACCAGCGCCCTTAATACCCATTCCAGCATTTGAGGAACCGTTTACAAGGGTCTTAATTGATTGCGTAGGACCGCTTCCTAAAACAAAATGTGGGAATCACTATCTTTGGACTATAATGGATGTGTCTACTAGGTTTCCAGAGGCCATTCCAGTACGTAATATAGCAGCTAAAACGATTGTGGAGTTACTTAACCTTTTTACTAAATATGGACTACCCATGAAATACAATCAGATCAAGGATCAAATTTTACCTCTAGGTTATTCAAGGTTATGGATAGCTTTGGAGTAAAATAGGGCAGCACGGTGCCTCACGGCGCTGAACTCCCAAGGTTCGATCCCGGCTCTGGGTCACTGTCCGTGTGGAGTTTGCACATTCTCCCAGTGTCTGCATGGGTTTCGCCCCCACAATCCCAAAAAGTGTGACGAGTAGGTGGATTGGCGACACTAAATTGCCCCTTAATTGGAAAAAATAATTGGGTAATCTAAAACATTAAAAAAAAAAAGCTTTGGAGTAAAACAATTTAAATCAACTGCGTACCAGCCAGAATCGCAATCAGATGTTAAAGACATCTGTTGTCAAGATTATCCAGAAGATTGGGATAAAGGAATTCCATTCGTACTGTTTGCAATTAGGGATGCACCTGATGAGTCAACCAAATTCAGTCCTTTTGAACTAATATTTGGTCATAAGAACATAAGAACTAGGAGCAGGAGTAGGCCATCTGGCCCCTCGAGCCTGCTCCGCCATTCAATTAGATCATGGCTGATCTTTTGTGGACTCAGCTCCACTTTCCGGCCTGAACACCATAACCCTTAATCCCTTTATTCTTCAAAAAACTATCTATCTTTACTTTAAAAACATGTAATGAAGGAGCCTCAACTGCTTCACTGGGCAAGGAATTCCATAGATTCACAACCCTTTGGGTGAAGAAGTTCCTCCTAAACTCAGTCCTAAATCTACTTCCCCTTATTTTGAGGCTATGCCCCCTAGTTCTGCTGTCACCCGCCAGTGGAAACAACCTGCCCGCATCTATCCTATCTATTCCCTTCATAATTTTAAATGTTTCTATAAGATCCCCCCTCATCCTTCTAAATTCCAACGAGTACAGTCCCAGTCTACTCAACCTCTCCTCGTAATCCAACCCCTTCAGCTCTGGGATTAACCTAGTGAATCTCCTCTGCACACCCTCCAGCGCCAGTACGTCCTTTCTCAAGTAAGGAAGGTAAGAGGACCACTTAAATTGATTAAGGAAAAATTGGTGAGTGGGCAGTCAGAACTTACATATTGGATTACATGTCAAATTTTAGGGAACGATTAAATAGAGCAGGCAAATTGGCTGGACAGCATTTAAATGTTGCACAGCATGTGATGTAACAGGTAGCAGACAACAAAGCAAAAGTTTGTAGTTTTGCCAGTGGAGATAAACTTTTAGTGTTAGCAGTGGTAGGCGAACCTTTAAAAGCAAGGTTTTGTGGAGCTCATCAGATTGAAAGGAAATTGAGTGAGGTGAATTATTTAGTAAGAACGGCAGAGAGAAGAAAAACTCACCGAGTGTGTCATGTGAATATTCTTAAAAGTTTTTAAAAAGGAAAGGAGAAGGTTTTAGTGATTCTAACTCAAAGTGAAGAACCGAATCCAGATGACTGTGAATTTGACATTCCTCAAATTAAATTGGATAACGAGGACGTTTTTAAAAATTGGGATAAATTGTTGAGTTACTTTCCAAGAGGAAAAGCAAACTGACCTGAAATAATTATTAATATCACATGGGCAAGTTTGTGGAAATATGTTGGGAAGTACTAAAATGGTTATACATGATGTAGATGTGGGAAATGCTGTTCCAGTTAAACAACATGCATATAGGCTTAACCCGTTAAAATTGGCACAGGATCAAAAAGAAAGTTATGCTTAAAAATGGCATAATTGAAGTGGGTTGCAGCCAATGGAGCTCACCCATTGTGATGGTGCCAAACCTGGACGGTACCCAACGATTGTGTGTGGACTATAGAAAGGTTAATGCAGTTACAAGAACGGACTCTTATCCTATCCTTGGAACACTGCAGTGAAGTGGGACAATCAGCTTTTATTTCCAAACTGGATTTACTTAAAAAGGTTACTGGCAGGTACCTTTATCCGAAAGGACAAAGGAGATTTCAGATTTTGTGATTCCAGATGGTATATACCAATTCAAAGTTATGCCATTTGGCATGGAAAACGCACCCAGCCACATTTCAATGGTTAACTAACAAAGTCGATTCAGGATTATTCAGTTATGCGGTATACATAGATGATCTGGTGATTTTTAGTCAGACATGGAAAGAACATTTGAAGCATCTGATGGAGTTATTCAATCAACTTCAGGAGGCGGGTTTGGTGGTTAATCTAGCCAAAAGTGAGTTTGGAAATGCCCAAGTCACTTTCCTTCGCCATACATTTGGACATGGACAAATGGTTCCACAGGATGTGAAAACAAAAGTTATTGGGGAGTTTCCAAAACCCTCGACACAAAGGGAAATAATGGTGATTTCTTGGCACGAGTGTTTTTTACTGCAAATTTGTGCCGCATGTTAGCAGTGTGGTTGCTCCACTGACGGACTTGCTGAAGAAGAGTAGCCTATTTCAGTGGACAGCGGAGTGTCAACAGGCATTTGAAGGCCTAAAGGCCGTGTTAACCAATGCTCCTGTGTTGGAGAATCGGATTGAACGAAAGTACCTGGCCTTAAAGAAAGACGCAGAGGCGTAGAGAAATGGATGGATGGTGCAGAGAACTTCTTCTCCAAAGAGACTGTCAATGAAGAGGGATTCCAGTTGCAGGAAGACAAAGAACTAAAATGGACTGTATTATTATCAATGTTTGCCTGTTTTGTTTTTGTCTAAATAATGTATATTTAACAATTGTTATGAATGGGCAAGTGAAAAATGAAAGCATCTTTGAAGCTAATGGTATTTTTTTTCCTTGGGGGGAGGTGTCATGTGAGTGTCCCTTTAAGAAATGTTTTTGTCTTATCACATGGCTTCAGGGGCGGCACGGTGGCACAGTGGTTAGCATTGCTGCCTACGGCGCTGAGGACCCGGGTTCGAATCCCGGCCCTGGGTCACTGTCTGTGAGGAGTTTGCACATTCTCCCCGTGTCTGCGTGGGTTTCACCCCCACAACCCAAAAGATGTGCAGGTTAGGTGGATTGGCCACGTTAAATTGCCCCTTAATTGGAAAAAATGAATTGGATATTCTAAATTTATAAAAAAAAACATCACATGGCTTCAGTGATGTCATTGTGTGGGCGGAGCTGGGCTGTGGCTCTGAGTTTACTTTTGACCAAGTCTTACACCAGTAAGAGTGGTGGGCCACACCTTTGAAAAGGAGGTTCTGGTTTTTATTTAGATTTTGTTGTTAAATTGGAACAGTTAATGGGGATTCATTAAGGGTTATAAACAGATTACTGTAGCTGTGTGTATTTATGTTTGTAGTTAATGCCTTGCAGGCGCGTGTTTATACAAATGTTAACTGAATTTGTAGAATAAAGTTTTTTTTTGATCAAAAGTGCCAATGACCTCTGTTTTTTTAATATCAGACCTCTGTTGAATAACACCGGAAAGGCAAGCTCGTGCTCATCCCGACCAAATTCGATAAACTGTTGTAGGTCAGGTGAACTCCCTGATATATTTTGGAGTTTTCTAAACCCTGGCCCATAACAGGGGGGAGCAAACTTGTGGAATTCTCGGCACAGGCAGCCGTGAAGGCCAAATCGCTCGAGGCGGCAATAGATTTTGCGACTCTAAAGGCAGCAGGGGGTATGGGGAGGAGTGTGGAGAGGGCAGCCTTGAGATGGAGGAGCGGCTTTGAACATATTCAAAGGGCCGAATGGCCCACTCCTGCTGCTATTTTCCATGAAGGTAAATGAAACCGGGAGTTGAAACAGCGAACCGATACAATGGAAAATCCTGAGCCGTATCCAGCCTGCGTTGATGAATGTTTGAGATATTACTCATTCCCAGAATGAGCAGTGAGCCAATGTGGTGAATGTGTTTCAGTAATAGCTGCTGCGCATTACCAGATGCTGAGTAATATTTTATTGGATGTCCGTACCTTTCCATTAACCTTCCCTGTTCACAGCTGTTCTCAGACTCTCCCTTGAACCCTCTTCACATTCCAGCTCAATCATATGTGTGCTCATTTCGAGCTAGTATCATTGTTAAACGCTCCATTTGCATCAGGGCAGGCAGAGACAGGAGGCGGAGTATTTAAGTGGAGATAGATCGGCTGCCCTTGCTGCTGACAAACGTCTAAAGCGTTTGGATAGAGACACCTTTTACTATAGATTCCTGTTCCAAAATTAACCAGCAAATGAAGAGTATTTAATTTTCCCTTCACAATCTCCCTCATCGCTCCTGAAGGGGTTGACTCTCACTGGGGTACAGACTCCCCCTCCTCTCCTGAAGGTGCTGACTCTCACTGGGGTACAGTCTCCCCCTCCTCTCCTGAAGGTGCTGACTCTCACTGGGGTACAGGGTCCCCCTCCTCTCCTGAAGGTGCTGACTCTCACTGGGGTACAGACTCCCCCTCCTCTCCTGAAGGTGCTGACTCTCACTGGGGTACAGACTCCCCCTCCTCTCCTGAAGGTGCTGACTCTCACTGGGGTACAGGGTCCCCTCTCCTGAAGGTGCTGACTCTCACTGGGGTACAGACTCCCCCTCCTCTCCTGAAGGTGCTGACTCTCACTGGGGTAGAGGGTCTCCCTCCTCTCCTGAAGGTGCTGACTCTCACTGGAGTACAGGGTCTCCCTCCTCTCCTGAAGGTGCTGACTCTCACTGGGGTACAGGGCCCCCCTCCTCTCCTGAAGGTGCTAACTCTCACTGGGGTACAGGGCCCCCCTCCTCTCCTGAAGGTGCTGACTCTCACTGGGGTACAGGGTCCTCCTCCTCTCCTGAAGGTGCTGACCCTCACTGGGGTACAGGATCCCCTCTCCTGACGGTGCTGACTCTCACTGGGGTACAGGGCCCCCCTCCTCTCCTGAAGGTGCTGACTCTCACTGGGGTACAGACTCCCCCTCCTCTCCTGAAGGTGCTGACTCTCACTGGGGTACAGGGTCCCCCTCCTCTCCTGAAGGTGCTGACTCTCACTGGGGTACAGGGTCTCCCTCCTCTCCTGAAGGTGCTGACTCTCACTGGGGTACAGGGTCCCCCATCTCTCCTGAAGGTGCTGACTCTCACTGGGGTACAGGGTCCCCCTCCTTTTCTGAAGGTGCTGACTCTCACTGGGGTACAGAGCCCCCCTCCTCTCCTGAAGGTGCTGACTCTCACTGGGGTATAGGGACCCCCTCCTCTCCTGAAGGTGCTGACTCTCACTGGGGTACAGACTCCCCCTCCTCTCCTGAAGGTGCTGACTCTCACTGGGGTAGAGGGTCTCCCTCCTCTCCTGAAGGTGCTGACTCTCACTGGGGTACAGGGCCCCCCTCCTCTCCTGAAGGTGCTGACTCTCACTGGGGTACAGGGTCCCTCCTCCTCTCCTGAAGGTGCTGACTCTCACTGGGGTACAGAGTCCCCACCTCTCCTGAAGGTGCTGACTCTCACTGGGGTACAGGGTCCCCCTCCTCTCCTGAAGGTGTTGACTCTCACTGGGGTACAGGGTCCCCTCTCCTGAAGGTGCTGACTCTCACTGGGGTACAGACTCCCCCTCCTCTCCTGAAGTTGCTGACTCACTGGGGTACAGGTCCCCTCCTGTCCTGATGCACAGCCTCCCCGAACAGGCTCCGGAATGTGGCGACTAGGGGCTTTTCACAGTAACTTCACTGAAGCCTACTCGTGACAATAAGCCATTTTCATTTTCATTTCATGTTTGACCGGCCAGCTTTTTGAGAATTCAACCCAAAGAAAAACCACAAACGACGATTAAGAAAAAAAAAACAGTTTCTCCATTTAATACTAGACTGTCTCAAGTTGAGATACAAGCGTCTTTATGCAATTACATCCAACGGTAAAATTCGTAATACATAATTTACAAAGATTAAAGTCAAAACAATTATCTATTAGATATGCTTCTGTAAAAAGTAAATATATTAGCAGCATTTTTCCAGCAAACAATCACACTGCCTACACCCATGCAGACTATAGTTATATCTATTTGCAATAATGTAGTGCTTTTAAACAGCGATTCCGTGACTTTCTTTTTGTTATTTTTTTTCTTTAAAAAGTAACCCAAAAATAAAACATTAAAAAAAAAACCTGTCATCACTTTCTATGCCTGTTAAGGAGGGGCAGGGTGTGGGGGAGGTAAGGGGAGGAGGGAGGCGAAGGAGAGAGGGAAGGGAGGGAGGGGAGAAAAGAAAAATGGCATTACCTAAGCACTGATTGTCTAAAACATGATTTAATCTTTCAGCAAAGAAAGAGAAAACGACAGACATAGTGTGCCTTCTACATATATAAATTTTTTTTTGTTGGTTATTTTTCTTAGTGTTTGACACTATTACCGAGAATGAAAATGTCTATAACGAAGACAAATGAAAAATTACAGACCTGCGAAAACTCCTATCAACGATGAGCTGAGTACTGAGTATCATATACTCAAATCTTCTGCTACTGTACAGTGTTTCTCAACAGTAAGAAAATAGTCAAAACAATCTTTCTCTTTTTTCGTTTTTTTTTTAATAAAATATGATCTCAAAGTGGGGAGAGGGGGGGAGGTTTCTTCTTCATTTGAGACACAAAAAAGGGGAATGGGATGAACATGTTCCGTTGCGATTGACGCAATGCATTTTGTACATTAGGACAGACTTAGTCTGTGTGAAGGAACATGTGACGACAGTATTGCTCACAACTACACAACTGATATGTACACGTTGGCACATCATTTTTTGTTTTTTTAAAAACTTATTTAAAAGGATGTCGGGGGCGGAGGGGCTGCGTAAGCTTACATACGGACAAAGCAAAGCTATATTTTTTTTCATTTTTAACTTTTTAGTTAAAATGGGCGGGGGGGGAAGGTACTGCACTATACAGTTCAACAGAACACAGACGTAGTGTCTTTATTGTTACTTCTACGCGAATGTTTTCTACCTCACAACAAATACTTTTTCATTTTGAATACTGCTTTTTCGTTTCTGTAGTGGCTTTCCTCTTCTTTTCCTGCCTACTTTCATTTCTTTGTTTTTTTTAAATATATATATAAAGAGGCGTTTTCACACTGGCTTCACTCTGGTGAAGCAGAGTTTGGTGTTGCACGCAGAGCTGGTTAACATTATACACGAGTCAAGACGCTGGGTAAAGCCAGCCTCCCGTATCTGCTCACATGTGGATTCCTCAGTGGCTGAGCGGACAATCAACATTCAGTCTGTTTCTTCCCTACATCCTCTAGGAGTCTTCCCAGTCGGGGCAGACGGTAGCCGTCCCAGTCGGGGCAGACGGTAGCCGTCCCAGTCGGGGCAGACGGTAGCTGTCCCAGTCGGGGCAGACGGTAGCCGTCCCAGTCGGGGCAGACGGTAGCCGTCCCAGTCGGGGCAGACGGTAGCCGTCCCAGTCGGGGCAGACGGTAGCCGCCCCAGTCGGGGCAGACGGTAGCCGCCCCAGTCGGGGCAGACGGTAGCCGTCCCAGTCGGGGCAGACGGTAGCCGTCCCAGTCGGGGCAGACGGTAGCCGCCCCAGTCGGGGCAGACGGTAGCCGTCCCAGTCGGGGCAGACGGTAGCCGTCCCAGGCGGGGCAGACGGTAGCCGTCCCAGGCGGGGCAGACGGTAGCCGTCCCAGGCGGGGCAGACGGTAGCCGTCCCAGTCGGGGCAGACGGTAGCCGTCCCAGTCGGAGCAGACGGTAGCCGTCCCAGTCGGAGCAGACGGTAGCCGTCCCAGTCGGGGCAGACGGGAGCCGTCCCAGTCGGGGCAGACGGTAGCCGTCCCAGTCGGGGCAGACGGTAGCCGTCCCAGTCGGGGCAGACGGTAGCCGTCCCAGTCGGGGCAGACGGTAGCCGTCCCAGTCGGGGCAGACGGTAGCCGTCCCAGTCGGGGCAGACGGTAGCCGTCCCAGTCGGAGCAGACGGTAGCCGTCCCAGTCGGGGCAGACGGTAGCCGTCCCAGTCGGGGCAGACGGTAGCCGTCCCAGTCGGGGCAGACGGTAGCCGTCCCAGGCGGGGCAGACGGTAGCCGTCCCAGGCGGGGCAGACGGAGCCGTCCCAGTCGGGGCAGACGGTAGCCGTCCCAGTCGGGGCAGACGGTAGCCGTCCCAGTCGGGGCAGACGGTAGCCGTCCCAGTCGGGGCAGACGGTAGCCGTCCCAGTCGGGGCAGACGGTAGCCGTCCCAGTCGGGGCAGACGGTAGCCGTCCCAGTCGGGGCAGACGGTAGCCGTTCCAGTCGGGGCAGACGGTAGCCGTCCCAGGCGGGGCAGACGGTAGCCGTCCCAGTCGGGGCAGACGGTAGCCGTCCCAGGCGGGGCAGACGGTAGCCGTCCCAGTCGGGGCAGACGGTAGCCGTCCCAGTCGGGGCAGACGGTAGCCGTCCCAGTCGGAGCAGACGGTAGCCGTCCCAGTCGGGGCAGACGGGAGCCGTCCCAGTCGGGGCAGACGGTAGCCGTCCCAGTCGGGGCAGACGGTAGCCGTCCCAGTCGGGGCAGACGGTAGCCGTCCCAGTCGGGGCAGACGGTAGCCGTCCCAGTCGGGGCAGACGGTAGCCGTCCCAGTCGGAGCAGACGGTAGCCGTCCCAGTCGGGGCAGACGGTAGCCGTCCCAGTCGGGGCAGACGGTAGCCGTCCCAGTCGGGGCAGACGGTAGGCTGGTAGGCTGCCCAGACTCCCTGGTCTACGCTGCTTCTCCTGGAGAGACCTCCAGACTCGTTTCTCGGCTCTTCCCCTCACCCCCCGCAGACATTTCTGTCAGGGTGGTTATTAACGAAGATTGCGATCAGTGATCCTGGTTTATTGACGATGGGCATGGCCAGTGCTCTGCTGAGCTCCCAGCCAGTGAGCACTGGAACAGCTCAGTGCATCGGGAGGAAGGAAGGAAGGAGTAAAAGAGGCAACGCACAGGGATTCTCTGCCTTTTGCTTTCAGGCTGAGGTGGCACAGAGGGACGGTCGCATTCAGATTACTGAAGGGGAAGTAGAGGTTACAAACTATGCGCCCATTTTTTAAGGTCTTAAACGCACGCGACCGTGTGATCAGATATTTGCCACGAGTAGGTGCGATCAGATTCTGGGGAATTACTAGCTTGAGCTCAGAACACAACAAAGGATTGAGGTGGAGGCGAGTAAGGAAGAGGAGAAAACAGATAGTAATTTGTCCTAATTTGCACCATGACCAGTTGCTAAGACACAGAGCTTTCAGTGACTCCTTACTTTTGGAGATCATGGCTCTCCCAAAAGAACGAGACTCTTGGCAAAACAACCAGGGACGACATGAGGAAAAACTCGTGACAAAACGATTGGTAAAGATTTGAAATGCACTGCTCAATCGGGGGTGGGATGCAGATTCAACAGTGGCTTTCAAAAAAAAAAAAGAACTGGATAAATATTTACAGGAGAAAGATATCACAGGGATACGGGGAAAGGAGAGGGGTCTGGGTAGGACTAACTGAGCTGCTCATTCAAAGCTGGTTTGATGGGTACAATTACTTCCTTCTACGCTGTACTGTTTAATGTTGTGCGGGAACAATGAAAACCACAGCTCAAGATTGCTGGAATAAGTAACAGGCGAGTAAGAAGAATGCGAATGTGAGGAAGTGGCAGGGGTTCCATCCATTCAAATTGTGGCTACCCATTTCTTTTTGCTGCCGAGCAATCCATTTTTTTTTTGGAGGGGGATAGTAAGGAACAGCACTGTTAATCACACCCAGGATGACAGGTCCCAGTCTGGGGCGCGTTCACCTCTGGTGTCAAAGATGTGAACAGCAAGGTGCCCAGGAAACGGGGGCAGAACAAAGCACTCAATTGCTTGGGCAATTAAAGAGGAGATTCTGGTTTGAAATGGGGCTGGAAGAGAGCCCACTGTTGGAAGGGATAGTCAAGCACAGACTCTGGGCCAAATGCTCATCTTACTCCAAACTCTCTCAACAGGTTCCGGAGAGATAAAATTGCCCTAAATCAAACAGTCAGAACTCCATCCTTCCCCATCAAGCACGGTTCCATTTGGGAGTAAATCCCTCATGGTAACTGTGCGCACACCTTTAATATGGAAAGAAGATATTTTATTCCTATTTTAAACAACAAAATCAACTCTTTGGTGCTTTGTCCTCTCATTTTCTTCTCCTTTAACCAAAAGTACTGGAAGCACAACTTTTACTGCGAGCTCTTGCAGGCTGCCCTCGAGTGTAGTCGCCGAGATGTTACCCACTACCGTGCGTCCCAGCAGGAACCACCCCCCACACCCTCCCCCCCAGGACTCTCCCGTGCGAACCTCGGCTCTCCTCTCCTGTTTATCTCCTTCCCGCAACGCACCAGGTGCCCGGCCCAGACCGCGAGCAATGCCATCTGCCAAATGTCCTCGATGAACCAAGAAAATGTGAAAAGCAAAGATCCCCCCCCCCCTCCCCACTGGCCCCAACCACAAAGACACTTTAAGTGCTATTAAATCAGTCTCCCAATCCGCTCGTGTCCTCCTTAATTTGAGGTTCTGACCCCCCCCCCCCCCCCCCACCCCAGCCTCAAACGTCCCTCCACCTATTAATTGCTATTTTCGTTCTCTTGTTGCTGTAGCAGGGAGGGTGGGTGTGACATGTTCCAAGCAAGTACCGTGATGGGGCGACTGGGCCAGCACACTGGCTGCCTGTGACTGCTCCGAGTGAGTGCAAAAACTGGGCTTGGACTGTAAACATCGCCACCCCACCGCCTCGTTTCTCAGCTCTCTTCACTTTCTCCATATACATATATATACACTCTGGACAAACTGTATGACAATCACACTGGTGAATTCACACATACAATCAAAGAACAGGAACAGAAATGGAGCTCAGTCCTTTTTAAAAAAAAAAAAAGATCTCTTGACGCTTGTCTGGGCATTTCATGGTTGGCGGTTTGGCAAGAGAGCACCCCACCTCCCCCAAAATAAAGTTTGTTTTTAAGCTGCCTCGGGCCAAAGGAGCACCCCCACCCGCCCCACACCATCAATACGAGGAACGCCACACAAACATGTGCGCGCACCGAGAGAGAGAGAGAGAGAGCGCTCTGCAGCTCAATAGTGGCAGCGCCGGCTGGCCCCACTGTATCCAAGTGCTAACGTGTTTCGATTTTCGTCAGTTCCGTCTTCACCCTCCTGTCCTATTTTAAATAGTTTAATCAGAGAGCTTGGGGTGGGGGTGAGGGAGGAGGGGAGGGGGAGGGGGGTGCATCCCTTAACTCTGTCTTGCTGTCAGGACGCAATAGGACAGGGCACAAGCCAGGATTTGCAAGGCAGGAAACACTCCTTTCCAGGGTTGTGGGTCACTTCCTGAAGCTGCTCTCAGTTAACATGAGTGTGCGCCTGCGCAGCCGTCTCCCCGAACCTTCCTCCAACAAGTAGGTCACATCGATAGCTGGAAAGCACAGAAACCAAAGGAGAATTCAGTCAGTTCACTCGTGATAATAATATACATTAGTATAGGATAATCAAATGCGAGGGTGGCAGCCCTGCCACGTCCAGCCGTGAATGGTGGGGGACAATTAAACAACTCCCTGGAGGAGGAGGCTCCACAAATATCCCCATCCTCAATGATGGAGGAGCCCAGCACATCTGTGCAAAAGACACGGCTGAAGCATTCGCAACAATCTGCAGCCAGACCTGCCGAGTGGATGATCCATCTCGGTCTCCTCCGGAGGTCCCCAGTCTTCAGTCAATTCCATTCATATCATGGGAAGGCAGTGGACACTGCAAAGGCTCTGGGCCCTGTCATGTGAGTGTCTCTTTAAGAAAGGTTGGTGTCTTATCACATGGCTTCAGTGATGTCATTGTGTGGGTGGAGCTGGGCTGTGGCTCTGTGTGAGGTTTGTTTGACTTTGCTTTTGAGTTTGACTGCTGTGGACTCAGACAGGACAACAGAAGTGTGTTGGCCTGTCTCGCTCTATTTTAATTTCAAATATCTGTTCCAATAAAAAAAAATACATTGATTGTAACTACCTGTTTTGATAACTTAAAGGATATAGTTTGCTTTCTGGAAGGGTTTAAACCTGCTGGTGAGACGGGGTCAGAATCTCCGCGAAAGTCAGTCTTATTGAAGTGAGAATGTAGAGTGCTGGGCCACGCCCTAGAAATGGGGTTTTTGGTTCATAGAATTTCGTTTTTGAATTGGAACAGTTAAGGGGAAATTCATTTAGTGTTATTCATAGATCGTCCGGGGACTGAATGGGCCGGTTAAAAGGTTGCGGGTGTTCATGCACCTCAGGAGCTGGAAAGCGGGGGTGGTCTTTCTGCAGGAGGTGCATCTCCGTGTGAAGGACCAGGTTAGCTTAAGGGAGGGGTGGGTCGGGCAGGTTTTTCATTCGGGGTTTGATTCGAAATCGAGGGGAGCGTTGATTTTAATGAGCAAAAAAAAAAAATGGGATTAGTGAGTGGGAAGGAGGTGAGGGATCCGGGTGGGAGATATGTGATTGTGAGTGGGGTACTGGAAGGGGCACCCGGTAGTGTTGGTAAATGTATATGCCCCAAATTGGGATGATGTGGGTTTTATGAGGTGGTTGTTGGCAGCAATCCCGGATTTGGCCACATACCAGTTGATCATGGGAGGAGATTTTTTAAAAAAATATATTTTTTATTCTCATACTTTTTCACATTTTCTCCCAAATTTACACCCAACAATAAACAAAAATCAGTAACGAATGTAATGTCAATCCTCATCTCAGTAACAGTGGTCCCATCCTCCCACCAAACCCCAGACATTAGCCCGCATGTCAACATAAACAAGTGACAACAAGGAATCAGGGATCACCCATAATCACCCTTAATACACAGCCCCCCCAACCCTCCCAGCCCCCAACCCCCCTAATGTTCGATGTGATCCCATTCTCAAAAGTGCATAATGAATAACGCCCATGAACTGTAGAATCCCCTCATCCTTCCCCTCAGTTCAAATTTGACCTTTTCAAGCGTCAAGAATTCCAGCTGGTCCCCCCGCCCCCCACGCCAGGGCACAGGGTGAAGAGGCTGCTCTCCACCCTAACAGGATCCGCCTTCGGGCGATCAACGAGGCGAAGGCTGCAACATCTGCCTCTGCGCCCGTTTCCAACCCCGGCTGGTCCGACACCCCGAATATGGGCTCCCGAGATCAGAGATTACCCTAAACACCTCCTTCCATTATGCGGGGTTAGTTATCTCGGACCATGCGCCCCACTGGCTGGAGATTCAGTTCAGTACGGGACGAGAGCAGAGGCCGGGGTGGAGGTTTGACTCAGAGTTATTGGCGGATGGAGGTTTTTGTGATAAGGTGCGAGTGGCGATTAAGGAGTATGTGGAGGTGAAACAGAATGGGGAGGTGTCGCCAGACATTTTTTGGGAAGCACTGAAGGTAGTGGTCCGGGGGGAAATTATTTTGTTTAAGGCTCATGCGGATAGGGAAAGGAAAGAGCAATTTTTTGGGAAGCACTGCTCCTTCACCTGAGGAAGGAGCAGTGCTCCGAAAGCTGGTGTTTGCAACAAACTTGTTGGACTTTAACCTGGTGTTGCGAGACTTCTTATCTGGATAGTATCAGGGGTATGAAGTCGTGGAAGGTCCCTGGGCCGGATGGGTACCCAGTGGAATTTTAGGTGGACCTGGCACCACATCTATTGGGGGCGTTTAATGAAGCACTGGAGAAGGGAGAATTGTAGGGAAAAGCGAGGTTTAGGTATTTGGGGATTCAGGTGGCGATGGGAATGGACGGGGCTCCATAAGTGGAACTTAACAAAGCTGGTGGATGAGGCCAGGGAGGATCTTAAGAGGTGGGATACACGGCACTTAATGTTGGCGGAGAGGGATCAAGTGGTGAAAATGAATATTCTGCCGAGGTTCTTGTTTATCTTTCAGGCTCTCCCGATCTTTATACCAAAGGCCTTTTTTCGGAAAGTGGACACAATCATCTCTAACTTTGTATGGGCGGGGAAGGTGTGGAGGACCCTGCTACACAGCCAGAGACAGCAGGTGGGGAAAGATTCCGGGCGGGAACGTTCGCAGCCGTAGCCAGGATAGTGGAGGAGGGAGTGGACCTTTGATGCCGATATTTGGGGTTTCAGAGAAGCCGGAGCTCACGGAGGGGAGGAAGGCCCATGTCGTGACCTTCGCCTCTCTGATTGCACGGCGGTGAATTTTGTAGGAGTGGCGGTCGGCGTCGCCACCGGGGGGGGGGGGGGGGGGGGGGGGGGGGGGGTAGCGGCTCGGTTGGGTGACATGTACGACTTCCTGCGGTTGGAGAAGATAAAGTATGAGTTAAGGGGCTCTGCAGGGGGGTTTGAGGAAAGGTGGGGGATGTTTGTGACCATGTTTGACGGGCTTTTTGTCGCAGGGGGGCGGGGGAGGGGGATGGGGGGGTAGGGGAACAGACAGTATAGTTGATTGTCGGGAAGTAAGTTTCCCGGGGTGTTTATTTGTTGTAACCTGTTTTTATACATAATTGTAATAAAATACGTTTAGAAAAAAAGAGTTATACATAGATTACGGTAGCTGTGTGGTGTCTTTAAGTTTGTAATTGATAAAAAGTCTTGCTGTGTGTTTATATAAATGTTAAGTAAGTTCTTAGGGGGCAGCACGGTGGCCCAGTGGGTTAGCACTGCTGCCTCACGGCGCCGAGGTCCCAGGTTCGATCCCGGCTCTGGGTCACTGTCCGTGTGGAGTTTGCACATTCTCCCCGTGTCTGCGTGGGTTTCGCCCCCACAATCCAAAGATGTGCAGGGTAGGTGGGTTGTCCACGCTAAATTGCCCCCTTAATTGGAAAAAATAAATTGGGTACACTAAAATTAAAAAAAAAAACGAAGTTCTTAGAATAAAACTTGTTTGTTTAAAGTGTCTGGGAAGACTGTTGAATCACACCTCAAGTGAAGTTCTCTTGTGCTGATCCTCGCCAAATTCAACAAAACGTTAAGAGGTCAGGTGAACTCCAGGTTACACTTTGGAGTTTTTAAAAGCCTGGCTCATAACAGGCCTAACAACGTTCCAGCAATAGTACTGAAGACCTGTGCTTGAGAATGAGCCACGCCCCCAAGCTGTTCCAGTGCAGTAACGCCCCCTTTTGGAGGTTACTATTAAAGATCTTTCCACCACCCTTCCAGCCAGTGCATTCCCCATTGCAACATCGCGTCTCATGCAGGAGGATCAATTTTTTAAAAAAAATTTAGATTACCCAATTATTTTTTCCAATGAAGGGGCAATTTAGCGTGGCCAATCCACCTACTCTGCACATTTTTGGGTTGTGGGGGCGAAACCCACGCAGACACGGGGAGAATGTGCAAACTCCACACAGACAGTGACCCAGAGCCGGGATCGAACCTGGGCCCTCAGCGCCGTGAGGCGGTTATGCTAACCACTTGGCCACCGTGCTGCCCTAGGAGGATCAATGTTTAATTGAAATTTTGCAACTGCGACAGACTGCTGGATGGATCCCAAGTCTTTGGGAAATTCTACCGCATGAAAGGCGCTGAAGAGACGGGAGTTATTCTTGCTTAATCCCAGCGGCCGACAACCACCGGTGCTCAGCATAACCTACGACAACAGGCGAAGCCCTGGGAACGGTTTGTTAATAGTACATGGTGAAAAATAAGGCAATGGTAGGTTTCAAACATTCATTCCAGGGATACGGACACTGCGAGCAAGCTACCCGTGAACTAATGGTCAACGGCCAGGACTTTAAGTAGAAATTACCCCCCCCCAGGATTGAAGATCCCATTCCCAATCGTCTTCATGTCATATGGTTCCTTGGAGCAGGCTACTCGGTGCTTTATCCGGGCAACTGCTCTTGACCTCTGAGCTTACCCCCGAGAGCAGCGTAATAATAATCTTTTATTATAATAATCTTCATTGTCACAAGTAGGTTTACATTAACGCCGCGAGGAAGTTACTGTGAAAAGCCCCGATCGTCACATTCCGGCGCCTGTTCGGGTACAGAGGGAGAATTCAGAATGTCCGATTCACCTAACAAGCACGTCTTTGGGGACTTGTGGGAGGAAACTGGAATCCCACGCAGACACGGGGAGAACGTGCAGACTCCGCACAGTGACCCAAGCCGGGAGTCGAACCCGGGACCCTGGCGCTGTGAAGCCACAGTGCTGTCCACTGAGCTACCGTGCTGCATCAGACAGAGCCCCGGAGGGCTGGAGGGAGGCACGTAGTGCCACTCCCGCAGTAGGAGTTAGTGCACAGGGATCTGGGACAGGGCCTTTTCCCCTCGAGGTTTAGAGACCATGTCATTGCCAGCCACCCACACAGCCACCTTTCTCGCCTGTAAGGCTAAGCACTGCAATCGTTGCCCCTGTCCGCTTGCAGAAACGGTTTTGCAAATAGCCAAGCCTCACCATTTTTTCCTGGGATCTTGGACAAGAGGTTCAAGAGGATTTTGTTGAGGTTTTCTCTCTGCACCCTCTGCTTCTCCTCTGGGCTGCAGTCTACCTTGGGAGGAGCACTGCTGCTCTCGCTCTCCTGCTCCTCCAGGTGCGGCATTTCGGCAGCTGGCTGTTCTTGGGCGGTCGACATGTCCTCGATGATGGGGGGAGGCAAGTCTTCCTCCGGAGCCACCTCCTTGCAGTGTACTTTTGTTCGCTCTGTTTTCCACGATGACCTGTCGTTTGTTTCCCCAGCCCCCGGAAAGGAGAGAAAAAAAAAAAGAGAAACACTTGAGATTTGACCGCAGGCCGACGAGCTTCAGAAACTCTGGTTAATGACATTTCAGACACACCGCATGCACATGTCTCCTCCGGCCACAGTCAGATGCTACATCTCGTTGTAACTGGTGCTGTGTGACTTGCTGAACATGAGCCGGAAAAAAGTTCACGCCTGTGTGAAATTTTCAAGTTTCATGCTTTAGTACTGAGATAACACGCGCCCTTTTATTTTATAAATTTAAAGTGCCCTGTTCAGTTTTTCCAATTAAGGGGCAATTTAGCGCGGCCAATCCACCTAACCTGCACATCTTTGGGTTGTGGGGGTGAGACCCACGCAGACACGGGGAGAATGTGCAAACTCCACACGGGACAGTGACCCACAGCCGGGATCGAACCTGGGACGTCGGCACCGTGAGGCAGTAGTGCTAACCACTGCGCCGCCCAACACTCGTCCTTTTCGACTTAAACTATTCCCAAACCGTTCCAACGTTCGGTATGTGAAGGGAGAGGTGCCCGGCTGTGATTTATTAAAGGCCAGCCGTGTTTGTGCTGGCTGATTAGTTACCCAGTTAGTCCCACTAACCTGCCCGGGAAAAAACATTGTCCCCCATTGAGTATTGACCCAATCCCCTTTTGAACAGCGTAAGGGTCAGAATAAATTTGCTACCATTTTGTCAAAAAAGTTTAACTTTTCTCGAGAGGTTTTGTCTTGTGAATCCTCCCCCCTCCAAAAAAAAAAGCAGAACACGGGCTGGAGATGGGGAACAGACTGACAGTACGCAGCACCTGATGGGAACGACACGTATTTCTAAACTGCTTCCCACCCCCAATATAAGATCTGCATCAGCGGTCCAATTTCAGAGTACTGGAGATGGTTTAAGGTTGCTCCCTGCATGTCTGTGCTGACCTAGAAGGGGACGGTGATGCCTTGTCTGACTGCAGGAGGACTAACATTATTGCAATAACATTCGCGGTGTGAATAATGTTGCGGGGGCGTTGAGCCCCGGTTTTAAAACAGACACACACACACACACATGCACAGGTATTATGAAGGTACTTTGAAATGAATCAGACACTCATTCACTTATTTATTCACTAAGGTCTTTACTCACATCTTTAAGGTTGTTTGATGGGTGGGAGTGCAGCAAAGTCTAAGATGAAGGGAAATAAAAGTCACCCAGTATCAGTGGAGACATTGGCGTTTCTGAATCAGTTGATATCAGAGAACAGAGCACTGCTCTCCAACAGCAACAGCAGGCGATGAGCGAACTGCGTTCCAAACTGACCTGTTGAGGGATAGATACCGAGAGGGGATGGGGGGGGGGCAATGGTACCTGTCCCACTTCCGGCCGGCCACACTCCAGCATCATTTCCTGGCTCTGCGATTGGCTCAGGGCAAGGTGCGGTAACCCAGTGGCAGCGTCGGACCGAGGATTCGGTGGCGGGGGACGGGGAGGGGGGGACAGAAAGTACGGCAAGCTCAGTGTTCTGGTAGTCCACTAACTAATGGGCTCGGGTGAGGGCTGGTGGAACTTGCCCAACGAGTGCACGCCAAGCTCAAAGTCGGAACCAAAAGTGCAGATTCAAGCTTACTCCCAACCTGCACTCCCCGAGTATAACCCCCCCCCCCCCCCCCCCCCCCCCCCCCACAGCAGTGACCTATCCCACACTGCACAGCTCCCAGCGGCCTAATCACCGTTTGGATCGCCCCATCGCTCATCCCTGCCCCTGGACGGGAGTGCGGCACTTCGGAAAGCATTCCCGGCTCGTCGGGAAAGATACAAAAACTGCAAGTCTCCGACCGGAGCCCGCTGCTACGCTGACGTTACCGTGACACGCAGCGCGATGGAGAATTGTAGCTTTATTCCCTTGAGTTTGTGAGGAAGTGTCACAAAAAAAAACCCTTAAAATTAAACAATAACTACCGTAAATCTTTGAGTGGAACATACCCTGGACATAGAACAATATCCCCCTATCGCCTGCCAGGATTCCTTCAATGGCTTGAAGATATTTTTTTTTTTTAAATTTAGATTACCCAATTATTTTTTCTATTAAGGGGCAATTTAGCCAATCCCCCTACTCAGCACATTTTTGGGTTGTGGGGGCGAAACCCACGCAGACACGAGGAGAATGTGCAAACTCCACACAGACAGTGACCCAGAGCCGGGATCGAACCTGGGACCTCAGCGCCGTGAGGCGGTTGTGCTAACCACTAGGCCACCGTGCTGCCCTAATGGCTTGAAGATATGAAGATATTTTAGCACCCCTGTATGTAATATGCTCCCATTTATTTTTGAGGGGTTTGGGAGGGACAAAGAAAAGTAGGTGTGATACTCGAAGATTTACGGTACATAGAATTAACAGTATGCGGTACTGGAGTGTTTTAAAAGTGATTTAAAAGGGGAAGATGGGTGAGACACGAAGGTGAGCATGCAGGTTCAGCAGGCGGTAAAGAAGGCTAATGGTATGTTGGCCTTCATTGCGAGAGGTTTCGAGTATAGAAGCAGGGATGTGTTGCTGCAATTGTACAGGGCCTTGGTGAGGCCACACCTGGAGTATTGGGGGCAGTTTTGGTCTCCTTCTCTGAGGAAGGATGTTCTTGCTCTCGAGGGAGAGCAGCGAAGGTTTACCAGGCTGATTCCAGGGATGGCGGGACTGTCATGCGAGGAGAGATTGACCAGGTTAGGATTGTTCTCGCTGGAGATCAGAAGAATGAAGGGGAATCTCATAGAGACGTATAAAATTCTAACAGGACTAGATAGGGTAGATGCAGGGAAGATGTTCCTGATGGTAGCAGTTAGACCAAGGTTAATGCTGCTTGTATCATCATCCACTCGCTCACTTATCTCAAGGTCCTTTCCCCAGACTTTCTTTAGCGCTTCAGGCAGCTGGCCAGTGCGTCATTTATAATTCTTCACCCCTGACCCCGGACAATGAGGACAGGCTGTTTGACTACTGGGTGCATCAGGGAGAGAGAGAGTGTAGGGAGAGAGGGAGTGTAGGGAGAGAGGGAGTGTAGGGAGAGAGGGAGTGTAGGGAGAGAGGGAGTGTAGGGAGAGAGGGAGTGTAGGGAGAGAGGGAGTGTAGGGAGAGAGGGAGTGTAGGGAGAGAGGGAGTGTAGGGAGAGAGGGAGTGTAGGGAGAGAGGGAGTGTAGGGAGAGAGGGAGTGTAGGGAGAGAGGGAGTGTAGGGAGAGAGGGAGTGTAGGGAGAGAGGGAGTGTAGGGAGAGAGGGAGTGTAGGGAGAGAGGGAGTGTAGGGAGAGAGGGAGTGTAGGGAGAGAGGGAGTGTAAGGAGAGAGGGAGTGTAAGGAGAGTAAGGAGAGAGGGACAGTCGGGAACCGTTTTGCCTTTGCGCTAGTCACCCTGTTTTGCAAGCTGACCACAGCAATCCAAATAATGCTGGGGAGGGCAACAAAAGACAGGAGCAAGCAGAATTCCAACTTAAAGACAAAACCTCGGCCCCTCTCCCAGACTCTCGAGATCAGAGGGAGCCATTAACCCTTTGAGTGCTGATCACTTGTCTGATTGAGAATGAGATTTTAATTAAAAAGTGCTTGCTTCTTCCCTCTTTGCTCCCAAAGCTAGTGACTGGCATTGGGATAGAGGTGCTCCTGATAGCCATGTCCAACTGGCCGTTCAGGTCAAGTTTCCGATTATCACAGCCCAGTTCAGACCAGTCCTCACTCGGTGTTGGTACCTGGGAGTCAGGGTCAGGAGCGGGGACGCTGGCTGAATGAAGTCTCCCTTCACTTACCCACGGAGAGAGACTCATTGTGACTTTCTGCTGCAGCATGGTGGAGATGAGCTAACACAGCACAGGGCAGTTCCTCACAGCCTCCGCCCAATGTGGCAGGTGAGCTGCAGGAAGTGCTCTGAGCCTCATGGGGCTCGGAATGGCCGCAGGTTTCTGCTGGGGTGGGGGGCTTACCGACAAACCTATTGTGGATAACAGGACTGACAGTACAACCAGGGATAAAGAGCAGGCTGACAGTACAACCAGGGATAAAGAGCAGGCTGACAGTACAGCCAGGGATAAAGAGCAGGCTGACAGTACAGCCAGGGATAAAGAGCAGGCTGACAGTACAGCCAGGGATAAAGAGCAGGCTGACAGTACAGCCAGGGATAAAGAGCAGGCTGACAGTACAGCCAGGGATAAAGAGCAGGCTGACAGTAGACTTTACTCACCGGCCTCCATTTCGCTTGTAATTTTCTGGGACGTAGTGTGGCTGACAGAAAGCAAACAGGAGAACAGAAAGGTCATTGGAGGCTCAACAACACGGGAAAGCTCTTATCACAACACATTCCCCCAGTCTTTATGTTGCTCTGATCCAACCCACCCCAGGCTGGGACCCACCCCAGGCCGGGGACCCACCCCCAGGCCGGGGGACCCACCCCCAGGCCGGGGGACCCACCCCCAGGCCGGGGGACCCACCCCCAGGCCGGGGGACCCACCCCCAGGCCGGGGGACCCACCCCAGGCCGGGGACCCACCCCAGGCCGGGGGACCCACCCCAGGCCGGGGACCCACCCCAGGCCGGGGACCCACCCCGGGCCGGGGGACCCACCCCGGGCCGACACCCACCCCGGGCCGACACCCACCCCAGGCCGGGGGACCCACCCCAGGCCAGGACCCACCCCAGGCCGGGGGACCCACCCCAGGCCGGGGGACCCACCCCAGGCCAGGACCCACCCCAGGCCGGGGGACCCACCCCGGGCCGGGGGGCCCACCCCGGGCCGGGGACCCACCCTGGGCCGGGGACCCACCCCGGGCCGGGGGACCCACCCCGGGCCGGGGGACCCACCCCCTCCTCTCCCCTCCCCTCTCCCCTCCCCCCCCCCCCCCCCCTCATGGCACATGATGCGGACGAATTCACCCTGCCCAGGTCATCAGCCCACAGGCCCTCATCCAGCTCCTCCTCCCACTCGCCCTTCAGCTCCTCCTCCCACTCGCCCTTCAGCTCCTCCACTAAGGCTTCCTCCGCCTCCTGCAGCTCCTGATATATGTCCGATACCTTCCCCTCTCCTACCCAGATGCCAGACACCACCCTGTCCTGTATCCTTCGCAGGGTTAACAGCGGGAATGTCCCACCTGTTTCTTGTGAAAGCCCCGAACCCGGAGATATCTGAAAGCATTTCTCGGCGGGAGGCCGAACTTCTCCTCCAGCGCCTGCATCCTGGAGAAAGTCCCATCTATAAACAGGTCCCCCATCCTTCTAATGCCTGCCCTGCACCAGCCTTGGAACCCCCCCCATCTATCCTGCCTGGAGCAAAGCTGTGGTTGTTCTGTATCGGGGTCCAGACTGAGGCCCCCTCCTCTTCCTGTGCCTCCTCCACTGACCCCAGGCCCTCAGTGCCGATAATCCTGTTTACCCGCTTGAAAAAGAATTTGGGATGAAAATGGGGAGGCACTGAAAGACGAACAGCAATCTGGGAAGAACTGTTACCATCACAATTTGCACTCTTCCCACCAGGGAAAGCGGGAGCATGTCCCACCTTTTAAAGTCTCCCTCCATCTGCTCTACCAGCCGAGACAAGTTGAGCCTGTGCAGGGCATCCCAGCTCCTAGCCACCTGTATGCCTAAATATCGAAAGCTCCTCTCCACTATCTGGAGCAGGAGCCCCCCAGTCTCTCCTCCTGGCCCAGATTACAAGCAGCCCCCTTTTGCCCACGTTCAGCTTGTACCCCGAGAAACTCCCAAAGTCCCCCAGTATCCGCATGACCTCGCCCATCCCCTCTAGCGGGTCCGACATATACAACAGCAGGTCGTCAGCGTCGAGGGAAACCCGGCGCCCCCCCCCCCGGACCAGCCCCCTCCAGTTCCTCAAGTCCTACGCGCTATGGCCAATGGCTCATTTGCCAGGGCAAATAGTAGCGGGGACAGGGGGCACCCCTGCCTCGTCCCTCGGTGCAGCCTGAAATACTCCGACCTCAGCCGGTTCGTGGGCACGCTCGCTATGGGGGCCCGAGACAGGAGCTGGACCCACCCTATGAATCCCTCCCCTAATCCAAACCTGCTTAACACTTCCCACAGGTACCCCCACTCCACCCTGTCAAAGGCCTTCTCCGTTTCCATTGCAGCCACTACTTCTATGCACCCCCCCACCCCCTCCCCGGGCATCATAATAATATTCAGGAGCCTCCTCACATCCCTTGCTGCCAACTCGATTCCCCCCCACCGTCCGTCTTCAGCTTGGTGCCCCTTCCCCAAACCTGGCTCCCCGTCATGTTCATATTCCTCTATTGGAAGGCCAGAGAAGTGCTGGAAATATAGAGATTGATTTCCCCGTCTCCATCAATACTTCCGAGCCTGAGGGGGTTTAACCCTCGACTCTCCCCATTCCCCCCCCCCCCGACCCTCTCCCCATTCCCCCCCCGACCCTCTCCCCATTCCCCCCCCCCCCGACCCTCTCCCCATTCCCCCCCCCGACCCTCTCCCCATTCCCCCCCCCGACCCTCTCCCCATTCCCCCCCCCCCGACCCTCTCCCCCTCTCCCCATTCCCCCCCGACCCTCTCCCCCTCTCCCCATTCCCCCCCCCCCCGACCCTCTCCCCATTCCCCCCCCCCCGACCCTCTCCCCATTCCCCCCCCCCGACCCTCTCCCCATTCCCCCCCCCGACCCTCTCCCATTCCCCCCCCCCGACCCTCTCCCCATTCCCCCCCCCGACCCTCTCCCCCTCTCCCCATTCCCCCCCCCCCCGACCCTCTCCCCCTCTCCCCATTCCCCCCCGACCCTCTCCCCCTCTCCCCATTCCCCCCCCGACCCTCTCCCCCTCTCCCCATTCCCCCCCCCCGACCCTCTCCCCCTCTCCCCATTCCCCCCCCGACCCTCTCCCCCTCTCCCCATTCCCCCCCCCGACCCTCTCCCCCTCTCCCCATTCCCCCCCCCCGACCCTCTCCCCCTCTCCCCATTCCCCCCCCCGACCCTCTCCCCATTCCCCCCCGACCCCCCCCCCCCCCGACCCCCCCGACCCCCCCCCCCCATGGACCCTCTCCCCATTCCCCCCCCCCCCCCCCCGTGGACCCTCTTCCCCCCCCCCCCCCCATGGACCCTTCCCAATGCCAGACCCATCTTGTCACCCGACCCGTTCTGCCACCCCACCCCTCCCTGGCTTAACCCTCTACAGACCCGCTCTGCCACCCCACCCCTCCCTGGACCGACCCTCTCCGGACCCGCCCTGCCACCCCTCCCTGGACCGACCCTCTCCGGACCCGCTCTGCCACCCCACCCCTCCCTGGACCGACCCTCTGCGGACCCGCCCTGCCACCCCTCCCTGGACCGACCCTCTCCGGACCCGCTCTGCCACCCCACCCCTCCCTGGACCGACCCTCTACGGACCCGCTCTGCCACCCCACCCCTCCCTGGACCGACCCTCTCCGGACCCGCCCTGCCACCCCACCCCTCCCTGGACCGACCCTCTCCGGACCCGCTCTGCCACCCCACCCCTCCCTGGACCGACCCTCTCCGGACCCGCCCTGCCACCCCTCCCTGGACTGACCCTCAGCGGACCCGCCCTGCCACCCCTCCCTGGACCGACCCTCTGCGGACCCGCCCTGCCACCCCTCCCTGGACCGACCCTCTCCGGACCCGCTCTGCCACCCCACCCCTCCCTGGACCGACCCTCTCCGGACCCGCTCTGCCACCCCACCCCTCCCTGGACCGACCCTCTCCGGACCCGCTCTGCCACCCCACCCCCCCCCCCCCCCTGGCCTGACCCTCTCCGGACCTGCTCTGCCACCCCACCCCTCCCTGGCTTGACCCTCTCCGGACCCGCTCTGCCACCCCACCCCTCCCTGGCCTGACCCTCTCCGGACCCGCTCTGCCACCCCACCCCTCCCTGGCCTGACCCTCTCCGGACCCGCTCTGCCACCCCACCCCTCCCTGGCCTGACCCTCTGCAAACCCGCTCTGCCACCCTATCCATTCCCCAGAGCGATCCTGCTCTGCCACGTCCCTGCTTGCATTTCTCCAACCTGGCCACTCTGCCGCCAGGGTCTTTCCACGTGGGTCAGTTGAGCAGGCTCCCAACAGGAAAACCAGCCCCCCCCCCCCCCACCACCGAAATCCCCAATCACACGCCTTCCCGGAAACGACAACGGGCAGACCAGCTCTCGGCGTGGGGCAGGGTGCCAAACACTCGGGAGAAAGCCACGAGGGAAACGGGAGGGTCCGTGCAAACTAAATGCGCAGCGTGGAAGATAAACCAAATCTGAATCCAACAGCCTTCATCACGCACCAGCGGCCCCCTCGGACACCACTCCACCCCACCCCCAACAACAAGCCCATCATTAACACTTACAGAGAAATCTCTTTTGGGCGTCAGTTTCTTGGGGAAATGATCGAAGGCGTATGTTTTGGTACAGACGGGGTAGCGGTTGCGGTGAATCTTGTAGAAGAGATGCGCCGACTTATCCAGGCGGTAGTCACAGATGTAAACGTCCTGGTCTTTCACACCCTTTGGCCTTCCTGAAGAGGCGAAAGATTAAAGGAGTGTAACAGTGCGGCTTCAAACCCCAGCACATCCTCAGCCCCATATAGCCCCACTAACAAAGCCACCCTTCCACGTATAGGGTACATTTCTTCTCATGTACTCAATCACATTTCAGAAACCTACCTTTCTTTGCATGTGAAAAGTTAAAACCAAAGATGCAACCCATTAGCTGGTGATTCCGGATTCATTTACTGGTGGGAATATGGAACTGATTGCCTGAGGAAGTGGTTGAGGTGAGGCGTTTAGATACATTCAATGAAGCTAGATAATCATCAGGGAGAAGGGATAGAAGGATACTGATGGAATGAGATAGAAGGCCGAGGACGGGAGACTTACGCGCAAGGTAACAATGCGACAAACCTGTGGGGAAAAATGGCCCGTTTCAGTGCTGTACATTCCGTGCATATATATATTCTTATAAATTTAGAGTACCCAATTAAATTTTTCCAATTAAGGGGCAATTTAGTGTGGCCAATCCACCTACCCTGCACATCTTTGGGTTGTGGTGGCGAGACCCACGCAGACACGGGGAGAATGTGCAAACTCCACACGGACAGTGACCCAGGTCCGGGATCGAACCGGGCCCTCGACGCCGCAAGGCAGCAGTGCTAACCACCCCGCCCCAATCCTGTGCATATATAAACAAACTCCTGCGGCAGCATCTTCCACACTGAAGTCCAAATCTCAAAGAGCCAGAGGCTATCCCAGGCTGTGCTGAAAACACTGCGGGGGGGGGGGGGGGGGCGGGGCGTGCTACAACCTTCTTCAACTCCTAGCCTCTGGGGGGGGGCTATCCAGTGAGCTGCGTGGGAAAGTGTTCGCAAGATTGAGCTCCAGGCGGGGCGGGGGCCACCTCAAGGAGAAGTGTGTTCGATGGACAGGGCCGAGTTATCCCCAGGAGGGGCCTGATACCAGCAGTAAGGGAGGAGGGATTAAATTCTCACTCACCCTTACAGTACGTGTAGAGGTCCGACACGCAGCAGTTCCCCACCACTGCCTCCAGGGGGATGATCTCGTACAGAGGCACCCTGAATAACTCGTTGTGGTAAAACCGTCTCGAAGGCGAGTGATGGGTCTCGTGGGGTCGGAAATAATGGTGACCGAAGGCAAAACGCTCCCCTCTGTCAAAACAAGAATGGAGATCATTCAACACTTTGAAAGAGAACTTCAAAATATAATACGTATATCGGCGTACACGTTTTCCACGAATCCAGAGGCCAGTGAGCAGTCAATTACAGACCCAGAGACACAAGTGAAATGAGAGGTTATTTTAAAATACCCGAGGACTTTGGCTGAGCCCAACAATGTGTGGTCACCAGGTTGGTAAAGTTAACACAAATAACCTTTCATTATTTAAACCGACAAAAACTGGCCACCGAACATCCCTTGCCCAACTCTTTCCAACTCGCCCCAATCATAGACACACAGAATTTACAGTACAGGAGGAGGCCATTCAGCCCATCGAGTCTGCACTGGCTCTTAGAAAGAGCACCCTGCCCAAGCCCACATCTCCACCCTATCCTCATAACCCCACCCAACACGAGGGGCAATTTTGGACACGGAGGGCAATTTAGCATGGCCAATCCACCCAACCTCCCGTACTAGCCTCCCCGGACAGGCACCGGAATGTGGCGACTAGGGGCTTTTCACAGTAACTTAATTGAAGCCTACTCGTGACAATAAGCGATTTTCATTTCATTTAATTTCATTCATTTCAACCTGCACATCTTTGGACTGTGGGAGGAAACCGGAGCAGCCGGAGGAAACCCACACAGACATGGGGAGAACGTGCAGACTCCGCACAGACAGTGACCCAGCCGGGAATCGAACCTGGGACCCTGGAGCTGTGAAGTAATTGTGCCACCAAGTATGCTACCGTGCTGCCCATAACACACACGGACGGACAACATAGAGGGAAAGGGTGGTGAAGGAGGGAAGAAAAGTAATGATGAAGCATAAAGTTTGATAAAGGATCTCTGAAGCAATGGATGGTTTCCTGTGAAAGTCGTTCAAGCTTTGATGCTTCTGTCTTCTGTTATGGGCCAGGGTTTAGAAAACTCCAAAGTTCACCTGACCTATGACTGCTTATCGAATTTGGTTTCGATGAGCACAAGGCCGTGTGAAGACACTTTTAATCAAAAGAACAAGTTTTATTCAACAAATTTAATTCACACTTGTATTAACACACACATAGAACATAGAACAGTACAGCACAGAACAGGCCCTTCGGCCCTCAATGTTGTGCCGAACAATGATCACCCTACTTTAAACCCACGTAACCCGTATACCCGTAACCCAACAATCCCCCCATTAACCTTACACTACGGGCAATTTAGCATGGCCAATCCACCTAACCCGCACATCTTTTGGACTGTGGGAGGAAACCGGAGCACCCGGAGGAAACCCACGCACACACAGGGAGGACGTGCAGACTCCGCACAGACAGTGACCCAGCCGGGAATCGAACCTGGGACCCTGGCGCTGTGAAGCATTGATGCTAACCACCATGCTACCGTGAGGCCCACAGTAAGCATTATTGCATATTCACTGTCAACAGGGGTGGTACCAGGGGATTGGAGAGTGGCGAATGTCTGCCCCTGTTCAAAAAAGGGAATGAGAATAACCCTGGGAATTACAGGCCGGTTAGTCTTACTTCGGTGGTAGGCAAAGTAATGGAAAGGGTACTGAGGGATAGGATTTCTGAGCATCTGGAAAGACACTGCTTGATTAGGGATAGTCAGCACGGATTTGTGAGGGGTAGGTCTTGCCTCACAAGTCTTATTGAATTCTTTGAGGAGGTGACCAAGCATGTGGATGAAGGTAAAGCAGTGGATGTAGTGTACATGGATTTTAGTAAGGCATTTGATAAGGTTCCCCATGGTAGGCTTATGCAGAAAGTAAGGAGGCATGGGGTAGTGGGAAATTTGGCCAGTTGGATAACGAACTGGCTAACCAATAGAAGTCAGAGAGTGGTGGTGGATGGCAAACATTCAGCCTGGAGCCCAGTTACCAGTGGCGTACCACAGGGATCAGTTCTGGATCCTCTGCTGTTTGTGATTTTCATTAATGACTTGGATGAAGGAGTTGAAGGGTGGGTCAGTAAATTTGCAGACGATACGAAGATTGGTTAAGTTGTGAATAGTGAGGAGGGCTGTTGTCGGCTTCAAAGAGACATAGATAGGATGCAGAGCTGGGCTGAGAAGCGGCAAATGGAGTTTAACCCTGAAAAGTGTGAGGTTGTCCATTTTGGAAGGACAAATATGAATGCGGAATACAGGGTTAACGGTAGGGTTCTTGGCAATATAGAGCAGCAAGAGAGATCTTGGGGTCTATGTTCATAGATCTTTGAAAGTTGCCGCTCAAGTGGATAGAACTATGAAGAAGGCCTATGGTGTGCTAGCGTTTATTAGCAGAGGGATTGAATTTAAGAGCCGTGAGGTGTTGATGCAGCTGTACAAAACCTTGGTAAGGCCACATTTGGAGTACTGTGTGCAGTTCTGGTCGCCTCATTTTAGGAAGGATGTGGAAGCTTTGGAAAAGGTGCAAAGGAGATTTACCAGGATGCTGCCTGGAATGGAGAGTAGGTCTTACGAGGAAAGGTTGAGGGTGCTCGGCCTTTTCTCATTAGAATGGAGAAGGATGAGGGGGCGACTTGATAGAGGTTTAAGATGATCAGGGGAATAGATAGAGTAGACAGTCAGAGATCTTTTACCCGGGTGGAACAAACCATTACAAGGGGACATAAATTTAAGATGAATGGTGGAAGATATAGGGGGGGACGTCAGAGGTAGGTTCTTTACCCAGAGAGTAGTGAGCACTGCTGTGGAAGTAGTTGAGTCGGAAACGTTAGGGACCTTCAAGCGGCTATTGGATAGGTACATGGATTACGGGGTGTAGATTAATTTGTTCTTAATCTCGGACAAAAGTTTGGCACAACATCGTGGGCCGAATGGCCTGCTCTGTGCTGTACTTTTCTATGTTCTACAAACATTAAGACCCCACACACATACAGTGCGCTATGTATAACTCTTAATGAATTCCCCCTTTTAATTGTTCCAATTCAATAACAAGATCCTATGAACCAAAAACCCCTTTTTACCAAAAAATCAGATAACTACCATTGGGTTTCTTCCTTAGAATAACTCTTTAAAATTGAAAAGAGAGAGACAGGCCAAAATACTACAGTATACAAAATACTCCTGTCTGAGTCCACAGCAGCTAAAATGTGAAAAAGAAAGTAAAAACGTAGAGCCACAAACCAGCTCCAAAACGAAAAGCAAAAGTAAAACCAACTCCCAGAGCCACAGCCCAGCTCCACCCACACACAATGACATCACTGAAGCCGTGTGATAAGACAAAACCATTTCTTAAAGGGACACTCCCGTGACATTTGTGAGCTGGAGAGCATTTTCTCTGCCAAGGCGGTCAACTTTCTTTGAGGAGTCAAGGTCATTTCAGCTACAGATGTGCCAGACGCTCACTGGTTTTAGAACAATAAAGCTGCCCTTTACTTCTCAGCGAGTAGAGAAAGAGAAGGTCTAATTACTACGGACCAGCTCTGTCAGAAGCATCCCACAGGGACCAATCACTGACTGTTGTCAGGAAATCAAAAGGAAGGACGTTAACACTTTGCCCCCTCTGGGTTACACATAAACCATAATGGTGGTTACATGACATTTTCAGATTAAAATTAAGAAAAATGCTTCGTATAATTCTAGACCCTATTCTTCCAAACTTGGCCTTTGCCCAAGTTCTGAGAGACTATTTCCAGCTGCATACCACTGGGGTATAGTACTGGTGGGGACGGGTCTGTGACTGTATAACACTGGGGGACAGTACTGGTGGGGATGGGTCTGTCACTGTATAACACTGGGGTACAGTACTGGTGGGGACGGGTCTGTCACTGTATAACACTGGGGTACAGTACTGGTGGGGACGGGTCTGTCACTGTATAACACTGGGGTACAGTACTGGTGGGGACGGGTCTGTCACTGTATAACACTGGGGTACAGTACTGGGGGGGACGGGTCTGTCACTGTATAACACTGGGGCACAGTACTGGTGGGGATGGGTCTGTCACTGTATAACACTGGGGTACAGTACTGGTGGGGACGGGTCTGTCACTGTATAACACTGGGGTACAGTACTGGTGGGGACGGGTCTGTCACTGTATAACACTGGGGTACAGTACTGGTGGGGACGGGTCTGTCACTGTATAACACTGGGGTACAGTACTGGTGTGGACGGGTCTGTCACTGTATAACACTGGGGTACAGTACTGGTGGGGACGGGTCTGTCACTGTATAACACTGGGGTACAGTACTGGTGGGGATGGGTCTGTCACTGTATAACACTGGGATACAGTACTGGTGGGGACGGGTCTGTCACTGTATAACACTGGGAATACAGTACTGATGGGGACGGGTCTGTCACTGTATAACACTGGGGTACAGTACTGGTGGGGATGGGTCTGTCACTGTATAACACTGGGGTACAGTACTGGTGGGGAGGGTCTGTCACTGTATAACACTGGGCTACAGTACTGGTGGGGACGGGTCTGTCACTGTATAACACTGGGGCACAGTACTGGTGGGGACGGGTCTGTCACTGTATAACACTGGGGTACAGTACTGGTGGGGATGGGTCTGTCACTGTATAACACTGGGGTACAGTACTGGTGGGGACGGGTCTGTCACTGTATAACACTGGGGTACAGTACTGGTGGGGACGGGTCTGTCACTGTATAACACTGGGGTACAGTACTGGTGGGGACGGGTCTGTCACTGTATAACACTGGGGTACAGTACTGGTGGGGACGGGTCTGTCACTGTATAACACTGGGGTACAGTACTGGTGGGGACGGGTCTGTCACTGTATAACACTGGGGTACAGTACTGGTGGGGACGGGTCTGTCACTGTATAACACTGGGATACAGTACTGGTGGGGACGGGTCTGTCACTGTATAACACTGGGTACAGTACTGGTGGGGATGGGTCTGTCACTGTATAACACTGGGGTACAGTACTGGTGGGGACGGGTCTGTCACTGTATAACACTGGGGTACAGTACTGGTGGGGATGGGTCTGTCACTGTATAACACTGGGGTACAGTACTGGTGGGGACGGGTCTGTCACTGTATAACACTGGGGTACAGTACTGGTGGGGACGGGTCTGTCACTGTATAACACTGGGATACAGTACTGGTGGGGACTGGTCTGTCACTAACACTGGGGTACAGTACTGGTGGGGACGGGTCTGTCACTGTACCAGGTTACAGTGTTGGATGTACAGCGGAGCCTTTCTGAAGCTCTTTAACACGTTCCCACGATTTAATTTGCCCACTGGCTGCCTTACTTTTCATTTTTCCAGAGCTTTTCGATGCGGAAGATATCGAGCTTGTCACGGTTGATGTGGGACAGCAGCCTGTAGGACTGTCGCACAGGTTGGCCCTCGGGACCTCGGCGGTTATCTCTCATCAGATAGACACAGTCACCTGCAGCAGAACGCAGACTGAAGTCACACACAGTTTACCCACAGGGCAAAGAGAGAGGCAGAGAAAACAATACACGCGCAAGTCCGTAATGATTTCACGGCGGTGCATTGGTGTGCTGTACACCCGCAGCAGTTAAAGGGGTTGCTGACTACGGGGAACTTTCAGGGCAAGTATTCACCAGTGCTCCACAATCGAACCCTTTTTTCTGTGGGCTGCTGGTTTTGCTGACATGGTTCAGGGGGTTTAAAGGAAGCTCTTACTGACGCACAGGGCACCAGCCGCCGTTAGCCCAGTGCTGATTTCGCACCCTCTTCCTGTTGGGGGGCACAGCAGCCTATCGAAGGTCATCTCGCCCCTCCGGGATGCTGCTGGAGTTCAACTAGCTACAACTGGACCACAATCAGCACCAAGCACTGGGGAGCCTCCCGTTTCTCAGGCCACTGCTGGTCAGTCCCCTGGCGCAGAGTGGAAAGAGTTGCAGCTCCCGACGATGGACTGTAAATTGGTGGGACTGCCCAAGAGTTTTGTTGGTCGGCTCAACGACTGCATCATCGTGACCATCATGCAGGATTTCATTAGATTGCAATCATTTGTTTTTACACGGTTCTTCTTTATGCCAAAGACCATTCCCAGGAACACAAAATAAGACAAAACAATTATGCAGTTAGAACATAAATGGACATTAAGTTTTGTGTTGAGGCTGGGGGGCGGTAACCACTGGCCTCCCTGATTGACGTATGCGAGCGAGAGCATAGGATGCAGTCGAGCCTGTTTCGCTGACTGGGCTGGCCAGCTGGTTTGTGATGCGGAGAGAGGCCAGCAGCGCGGGTTCAATTCCCGTACTGGCCGAGGTTATTCATGACGGCCCCACCTTCTCGACCTTGCCCCTCGCCCGATGTGTGTTGACCTTTGGGTTAAATCACCACCAGACAGCTCTCCCCCCCCCTGCCCTCAAAGGGGAAAGCAGCCTGTGGTGGTCTGGGTCGCTGATGGGTTTACTTACTTATACGAGCAAGACCACCCTCCTGCAGGGAACACTTACCATGCCGGAGGAGCAGATCGTCTCGCAGGAGACAGATGTAGTACACACATCCGGGCTGGGCGTAATGCGGCTGTGGGATCATGGGGACTTCCTGCAATACAAAAGAGGCAGATTTAGTGATAGGGCAGGCAGGACTTGCAGCATTGCATCCCTACCGTGCAGAAGGCGGCCATTCGGCCCATCACATTCGCACCGGCCCTTAGAAAGAGCTCCCTACCTAGGTCCTATTCTTCCGCTCTGTCCCTGTGAACCCACCCATAAATGTTGGACACTAAGGGGCAATTTAGCACAGCCAATCCACCTAACCTGCACGTCTTTGGACTGTGGGAGGAAACCGGAGCACCCGGAGGAAACCCACGCAGACACGGGGGAGAACGTGCAAACAGACGGGAATCGAACCCGGGTCCCTGGCGCTGAGGCAGCAGTGCTAACCACTGTGCCATTCCAGCTTAGACCAGTGGCCCCTGAGATCGGGAAACCTGTCTGTTATTTGTAGCTTCTTCCACCCCCACCCCGCCCAAAGTATTTATTTCTGACCCTATATCCTCCCCTTCTCCCAGGAACACTCGTGCTGCCAATTGTAATTCACACACAAGCCCGGAAGCCTGGGCAGATTTGTGTGTGTGTGTGTGTGTGGGGGGTGTGTGTGTGTGTGTGGTTGTCCTCCTCCTCATGTTTTGAGACTCCAGTCATAGCAACCCGGTTGTCAGTAAGATCAGCTAATGCAAAGCAGACTGGGAAGCAGCCCGAGGATCATCTGTTCTGCATTGCCCAACCCGCCACAGGCCACTGAGGGAGATGTCGATGAGATACTGACATTGGAGACGACTGCCGAAACTTTCCAGAAGTGGTTTAAAAAAAAAAAAATAATAATAAAAGAACGCAGGATTTACAGGAATTTAACTGCGTACAATTACAGCTGTTTAGCCAACCATCAGGAACCAGGGCTGGGAAAAATAGTGACTTCACCCGGGGGCACAGCACACAGCATTTATCGTCGGTGCTTGAAGCTGTCAAACGGAACGCACAGCCTATTCATGAGGGATCGATCCACTTACCCTCTCCACAGGTCGAGGGTCACACTGCTCACACAGGTAGTGTCCAACATCTGCAGTAACACGCATGCAATCACAGTGCTGCCACACCTAGGGGGGAAAGGGTTACAAAGGTGAGTATACAATGCGTCACATTCCACTGGAATCCGCCCCGTTCAATGGACCACATCAGCACGAGGTCTATTTGTTAAAAACACAGAAATGACCAAGTATCTGTCCATCACACCCGTACAATCTTCAGTCATCAGCAACACACCCATTCCTTCTTGTATCCTGACCCTATCAGCTTCTGTGTGAGGTTGTCATCTCGATCTTCCCGTCTCATTCTGAACATCCCCATTCTGGATTTTGGGTCCTCTGATACTGCAACCACTCACTTCATTTCATTTTAACTCTCAAAAGGCTGTTTCGTCCTAAAGGAAACAGGTCCAACTTTCTGACCCTTCCGCATGGGTCAAACCATGGGTAGAAAATGTATCTGTTCACAAATGCGGATGTTGCTGACTGGGCTCAGCATTTATTGCCCATCCCTAATTGCCCCTCGAGAAGGCGGTGGGTGAGCTGCCTTCTCGAACCGCTGCAGTCCCGTGTGGAGTAGGAACACCCACAGCGCTGTTAAGGGAGCGAGGATTTTGACCCATCGACAGTGAAGGAACGGCTGATATGTTTCTAAGTCAGGACGGTGTGTGATTTGGAGGGGTACTTGCAGGCGGTGGTGATGTATCTGCTGCTCTTGTCCTTATAGGTGGTAGAGGTCACAGCTTTGTATGGTGCTGCCAAAGGGGGCCTTGGTGAGCTCCTGTAGTGCATCTTGTAGATGGCGCACACACCATTGTGTCATGTGAGTGTACCTTTAAGAAACGGGTGTTTATAAATGGGTGTGTATATAAATATTTGTAGTGAGAGTACCTTTAAGAAATGGGTGTTTATTACTGCAGTGATGTCAGAATGTGGGTGGAGCTGGGCGGTCTGTCAGCTTTTTACTTTTGTTTTAGGCTGTTTGCTGCAGGGTGTGTTTTAGTTTTATTTTCAGTGTTGGAGCTGAAGCCAGACAGAGCAGGCGTACTGCTGTTCTCTCTGCCATCAAAAGACTATCTCTTGATCATTTGGTGAATTCAGAATTATAAATGTTTTCAGTAGTGACTTTAATCTGATGTGCTTCTGTTAAAGGTTATGTGTTTGTAAGTCTTCTGGACGTTAAAAGGACAGCGTAAGCATTACTTAGTGTTGTATTCTTTGGGGGTTGTATTTGAATTGATGGTTGCTAAGATGTTCACTGTATGTTTTAAAAAGGTTAACTTGAGTTCATAGAATAAACATTGTTTTGCTTTAAAAAATACTTTTCCATTTCTGCTGTGCCACACCTGTAGAGTGGGCCATGTGCTCCCCATACCACAATCTATTAAAAGTTGTGGGTCAGGTGAACTCCATGATACACTTTGGGGTTCTCTAAACCCTGGCCCATAACAATGTTGAAGGCGGTGGTTAGCGTGTCGATCGAGCGAGGTTGCTGTGTCCTGGATGGTGTCGAGCTTCTTGAGTGTTGTTGGGAGCCGCGCTCATCCAGGCAAGTGGAGAGTCTCCCATCGCCCTCCTGACTTGTGTCCTTGTCGATGGTGGACAGGCTTTGGGAGGGGGTCAGGAGGTGAGTTATTTGCTACACAATTCCCAGCCGCAGTATTCACATGGTCAATCCGATTCAGTTTCTGCCCAATGGTGATTGTGGGGGATTCAGCGATGGTAATGCCATTGAATGCCAAGGGGGAGATGATTAGATTCTCTTCTGTAGGAGATGGTCATTGCCTGGCACTTGTGTGGTGCGGATGTAACTTGCCCCTTGTCAGCCCCGAGCCTGGATATTGTCCAGGTCTTGCTGCATTTGGACACGGACTGCTTCAGTATCTGAGGGAGAATGGTGCTGAACATTGTGCAGCCATCCGCACATATCCCCACTTCTGACTTTATGATGGAAGGGAGGTCATTGCTGAAGCAGCTGAAGATGGTTGGATCTAGGACACTACCCTGAGAAACTCCTTCGCCCTGGAGCTGCGATGATTGACCTCCAACCACCACAACCACATTTGTTTGTGCCGGGTATGACTCCCACCAGTGGAGAGTTTCCCCCCACCCCGCCGATTCCCATTGACTTGGGGCTCCTGGATGTCACAGTTGGGTCAAATGTGGCCTTGCTGTCCAGGTCAATCGCTCTCACCTCACATTTGGCAATGGAATCATCTTTGCTGTTTGCAGCTATGCCTTCTCAAAAGGTAATTAAAATCCTTTCTCAGGTTAGGGTCACCATAACTGAGTGAGAAGCAGCTCCATTTGAGGCCACTATGCAAAATCTTTTGATCTGCACCCCATGCTTGTAACCTAATAGCTATATGTACCGTGGCAAGGGTTATCTACTGCAATGGAGACTTTCATCTTCAATGTTCAGGCACGATAGCTTTGTCACATCGGGAATATAGGAGGTAGTCGACCATGTTGTTCCTACCCAAATTTGTCCCGAATATTCCTGCTGGACGAAGCTTTAGCACCTCAAAATGAGGATCTGCCTGTGGCCTAGACTTTCACTGCCAATGTCCAGGCACTGAAGCCCATTGGGAACTTTTGGCATGTATGGCCATGTAATTCCTACCAGCACACATGTCTGCTGGAGGTGAACAAGACCTGCCTCTGTCCGCTTTCTTTGCTGATTGCCAAAATGTCTGATTAAGCGTGCTAATTCTTCCACATTCTCACACTGAATTGCAGCTGCAACCTGTTGGCCCAGCTACTGAAAGGTTGTTTCCTTGCAGGAAGTTCTCCCTACATCTTGGCCAATAATTCATCCAAACTCAACATCGGAAAAGCAAGTGCCTCGTCCATCAGGAATGCTTCTGAGAGTTCTGGTCGGGGGGTTTCAGTTTATGATGGATGGGGTACTTCCACTTGGATGTTGGAGGGGGTCCAGTCCTGTCTGCAGGATCAAAATTCACCGGCTGTAGAGGAGAAGGCACCGCTGGGAGGGATCAAGGCAAAGTGGGAGGAAGAGTTGGGAGACGGTATGGCGTGAGGTGCTTCGGAGGATGAACGCCTCCACATCGTGCACGAGGTTGGGGCTGATACAGCTGAAGGTGGTGTACAGGGCTCACCTCACGAGGATGAGTCGGCAGCCTTCGCCTCGTTGATCGCCCGAAGGCGGATCCTGTCAAGGTGGAGATCAACCTCTCCACCCTGTGCCCTGGCGTGGCGGGGGGGACCTGTTGGAATTCTTAACGCTTGAAAAGGTCAAATTTGAACTGAGGGGAAGGAAGGAGGGGTTCTACAATTCATGGGCGTTATTCATTATGCACTTTTGAGAATTGGATCACATCGAACATTAGGGGGGCTGGGGGCTGGGAGGGTTCGGGGGGGGGGGGCTGTGTGTATTAAGGGTGATTATGGGTGATTCCAGATTCCTTTTTATCATTTGATTATGTGAACATGCGGGCTAATGTCTGGGGTTTGGTGGGAGGATGGGATCGTTGTTATTGATATGGGGATTGACATATTCGTTATTGATTATTGTTGGGGTGTAAATCTGGGAGAAAATGTGAAAAAGGGGGAGAAGAAAAATATTTTTAAAAAAATTCCCCGGCTGTGCAGCACTTTGGGACATCCGAGGCCGCGACATTAATAAAGACTTAATATTTCCAAGCCCCTACAGTTTGTTCCCATGAGACGAGGGAAATGTCATTCCCGCAGAACACTGTCCAATTGGGTAAAGATTGTAGCACAGCACTGAAGCAGTTACTCACCATACACTTCTCGCATTGAATCATCAGCCCCTCGTCTTTGTACAGCCCACAGATGCAGCGGATGACATCGTCGTCTTTCTCGTTTCCGTTCTCCTTCTCGCCGATCGACGTCTCGCTGCTGTCCGCCTCGCTGGCCGTCTCCCCGATGATCTCGTCGATCTGGGCAGAGGCTTCGTGCCGGGCATTGTAGTAGACCTTCCTCAGGCGGCAGACGTCTCTGCCAATGGGAGACTTCCTGCCGTAATATTTCTGGGGCGCACAATTTCAAACGATTACAGAAGTAGCTACAGTGTGGAAATGGCCGTCACTCTCACTTACAGTCGCTGACCAGGACTCTGCCAATGGTTCAGCCCGGCACTGCTCAACATGGCACTAAAGCCACAAGACCACAACGTTGATTCTAATCTACGCTCACTCGGCTGATCTTATAGGGCAGCCTCTGGGTTTGCCAGTTGGGAGAGGATGACAAGGGTTCTTACTGAGTACGGGCAGGATCAGGCTCAGTAGTTGAGCTGCCTGTAAGCGTAAACAGGACAGGCATTTGACCCCGTTCCGATGGAACTGCACTCCACCAAAATTCAGGAGGGAAGAAAAGTGCCAAGAGGGAGAGGTGACATGCGAGTTCAGCTGGATCCCTGCCCTCGACAGCACTGTGGGAGAACGCTGAAACCACGATCACCCTGGAACCTGCCAGCACACTGCAAGCCGGGATTGAGGGTACATGCAGGCAGGAGGGTGATACAGACTCACTTGCGGCTGAGTAACTGGAACTTTACTCTTTGTCCATCCATATGGCTGCTGAGCTGCGAGTATTGAAAAGGGGGAGTTCAAAAAGCGAACGTTCCCTTCCCAGCACTGTCATTTCTCCCGGGGCAAACATTAAATTGAATTAAAAAGACCAGAAAAATCACAAGCCCCCCCCCCCATCAATCCACCAATGTCAATGACCCCTGTGAACTGACCATGTGGCTGTCAGTGTTGGCACAGTACCAAGCCTACAAACGCTGCAGCATTCACCTGGCATCTCATTACCACAGCCCAAGGCCAGAACATATGGTCGCTGACCTTGTGTGCTGGGCCCACACCTGCTCCCAATTGTGTTTAATGAGCTCCCCAAATTAACCTGCAGATAGGTACGCGCTCAAAGGAATGCTTCCAAACACGAGAGGCCGCAGGGACGGTCAAGTCTTTCCCCCGCCTTTTCCATACACCATAATCCCTCCCCACTCAGCACAGCTATCTCCCCTAACTCTTCAACCCCACTTGCCAACTTGCTACTGAAATACCGCCGCCCATATCCCTCCCCTCGGCATCCACCTCACTCCCACCTCCCCCCCCCCCCCCCCCCCCCACCCACCCCACACCCTCCATACCCCTGCCCTCGGCATCCACCTCACTTCCCCCCAAACCCCTCCCCTCGGCATCCACCTCACTTCCCCCGCCACCCCTCCCCTCCATACCCCCCCTCGGCATCCACCTCACTGCCCCCCTCACCCCTCCCCACCCCTCCATACCCCTCCCCTCCCCTCCATACCCCCCCACCCCTCCATACCCCTCCCCTCCCCTCCATACCCCCCCACCCCTCCATACCCCTCCCCTCCCCTCCATACCCCTCCCCTCCATACCCCCCCACCCCTCCATACCCCCCACCCCTCCATACCCCCCCACCCCTCCATACCCCCCCACCCCTCCATACCCCCCCCCCACCCCTCCCCTCCATACCCCCCCTCGGCATCCACCTCACTGCCCCCCCTCACCCCTCCATACCCCTCCCCTCCACCTCACTTTCCCCCCACCCCTCCCCTCCATACCCCCCTCGGCATCCACCTCACTGCCCCCCTCACCCCTCTATACCCCTCCCCTCCACCTCACTTTCCCCCCACCCCTCCCCTCCATATCCCCCCTTGGCATCCACCTCACTGCCCCCCTCACCCCTCCATACCCCTCCCCTTGGCATCCACCTCGCTTCCCCCCAAACCCCTCCCCTCCATACCCCTCCCCTCCCCTCCATACCCCCCCACCCCTCCATACCCCCCCACCCGTCCCCTCCATACCCCCCCATACCCCCCACCCCTCCCCTCCATACCCCCCCACCCCTCCACTCCATACCCCCCCACCCCTCCATAACCCCCCACCCCTCCCCTCCATACCCCTCCCCTCCACCTCACTTCCCCCCACCCCTCCCCTCCATACCCCTCCCCTTGGCATCCACCTCACTACCCCCCCACCCCTCCCCTCCATACCCCTCCCCTTGGCATCCACCTCACTTCCCCCCCACCCCTCCATACCCCTCCCCCCCACCACTCCCCTCGGCATCCACCTCACTACCCCCCACCACTCCATACTCTTCCCCTCCCCTCCACCTCACTTCCCCCCTCCCCTCCCCCTCACTTCCCCCCCCCCCACCCCTCCCCTCCATACCCACTCACCTCGGCATCCACCTCACCTCCACCCCTCCCCTCCATACCCCTCCCCTTGGCATCCACCTCACTTCCTCCCCCCCACTCCTCCATACCCCTCCCCTCCACCTCACTTCCCCCCCACCCCTCCCCTCCATACCCCTCCCCTTGGCATCCACCTCACTTACCCCCCACCCCTCCCCTCCATACCCCTCCCCTCGGCATCCACCTCACTTCCCCCCCACTCCCCACCCCTCCCCTCGGCATCCACCTCACTTCCCCCCACCCCCCCCCTCCCCTCCCCTCCATACCCCTCCCCTCGGCATCCACCTCACTTCCCCTCCCACCCCTCCCCGCGGCATCCACCTCACTTCCCCCCCACCCCTCCCCTCCATACACCCCTCGGCATACACCTCACTTCCCCCCCCACCCCACCCCTCTATACCCCTCCCCTCAAAATACCCCTCCCCCCTCCATACCCCTCCCCTCAACTTCCCTCCCCTCCCCACACCCCTCAAACCTCCAGCTACACAACCTCCCGTACCTCTTCAACCCCCAGAAACTCACATTCAAAAATGATTAACCTCCTTCTGTCTCTATAAAGTTAGTCCATCATTCACGATACCCCCCCGCCCCCATCAATGGCTCCGAAGTGGAGATGGTCGATAGCTTTAAGTTCCTGTGGGTCACCATCACCAACAGTCTGTCCTGGTCCACTCACATTGATGCAACAGTCAGGAAAGCCCAACAACGTCTCTACTTCCTACGGAAGCTGAAGAAATTCGGCATGTCTGCATCGACTCTCACAAACTTCTACAGATGTGCGATAGAGAGAATCCTATCCGGCTGCATCACAGCTTGGTATGGCAACTGCTCGGCCCAAGATCGCAAGAAACTGCAGAGTGTGGTGAACTCAGCCCCACGCATCACACAAGCTTGCCACCCCCACAATGGTTCTGTTACACCACCCGCTGCCTCAGGAAGGCAGACAGCATTGTCAGAGACCCCTCCCACCCAGGCATTGCCTTCTTCCAGACCCTTCCATCAGGCAGAAGATACAAAAGTCTGAAAACTCGCACATCCAGACATAGGAACAGCTTCTTCCCCACAGCTACTAGACTCCTCAACAACTCTCCCTCGGACTGATTTGTTCCCTGTAAGAACACTATTCACGATGCCCTAATCCGGTCTTGCTCATGTATTTGCTTTGTTTGGCCCCTTGTTCCGCACTGTAACCAATCACTTCGTCGACGTACCGTTTGTCGATGTTCTCTGTTGATTATTCTTTTTGTTTACTATGTATGTTCCCTTGGCCGCAGAAAAATACGTTTCACTACTTCGGTACATGTTGTGACAGTAAATCAAATCATCGACGCAGTGGTTCCCCCCTAACCTATTCACCACGCGCTCTCTCTTGAAGAGCAGGACTGTGTCAGGCAATTGTTCAAAGTGGTGACTTTCCTTATCCGATATTCAGTCGCTGGATATTGACCCCGTGGAGGAATGCTGGTTGATTTTTTTCCCTTTTCCTCACACAGGGACATTTAATTGGATCAGAGCACCCTCCCCCACTGGCCTGGAGTGGATCACCTAATTGTGACTGGGGATATGGAATGTGGAACCGTGTGACCTTGCAGAGCTCTGTATCACACCAGGCACCACCTTTACCCACCGTGCCAGCAGGCTGCGTCGCAGCCTACACTTCAGGTGCCCTTCTCAATGAGAAATGCGTGCGGCCTGACTGTAACGTTGCACGAATTCAGGGTGCAAGGGCTCCTGACCGACGGGGCGTTAAGCTAAGGGGCGATCCCATCGATGTGGATGGTGGCTTGAGGGGTTTGGAAAGATGTGAATCACAAAGACTGCAGAGTCCGGACCAATCCTCGCATCCCAACAAAGGCTGTCCTTTCTCACAAACGAAGGTAAAGAACGGAGAACTCAGAATCTACTTACTCACCTCGGCATTCCTGAAGACTTTCAGCATGTCCGCATCAAAGGCTTCAACGGTCTTATAGTGGCCCGTGAGGATCTGCTTCTCGATACTGGCGAGGTCAATCGGGTCTGTAATCTTCTCGTAATAATCTGATTTTCTGGGTACAAATTGGGAACAGGGTCACCGCACACTCCCATGTGAACAAACAAAGAACCTAAACAAAGATCTGTAGCCGAAGCCGCTCTGCCGTTTGACAGGAAAGGATGGGGGGGGGGGGGGGGGGGGGGGGGGGGGGGGGGAGTCAAGGCTGTCGACTGACTGGACTTGTATGACCACAAGACATAGGTGCAGAATTAGGCCACTCGGCCCATCGAGTCTGCTCCGCCATTCAATCATGGCTGATATTTTTCTCATCCCCAATTTCCTGCCTTCTCCCCATAATCCCTGATCACCTTATTAATCAAGAACCTCTCCATCTCTGTCTTAAAGACACTCAGTGATTTGGCCTCCACAGCCTTCTGCGGCAAAGAGTTCCACAGATTCACCACCCTCTGGCTGAAGAAATTCCTCCTCATCTCTATTTTAAAGGATCGTCCCTTCAGTCTGAGGCTGTGCCCTCTGGTTCTAGTTTCCCCTCCTTGTGGAAACACCCTCTCCACGTCCACGCTACCCAGGCCTCTCAGTATCCTGTAAGGACCCGGTGGATAATACTCATTGGAGTGCTAGGAAGAGCCTCAGCCCTGGCCCACAAACAGAAGGTAAGGAATTGAGAACTGTGCAATGAGGGTTTAGTATTACCAGGACTAGAAAGATTCCAATCTATTACAGTTGCTCATCCTCAGTCAGAAGATCAAGGTTGCAGGGGTCGAGCAATCGCCAAATGGCTTGCAGGGGTAACAGAGCTGCATTAGCAGAGCACTGACCTGTTCTGCCCAAGTCAAAAAAAAAGAAACACATACCCTAAACGGCGATGTTATATCTGTGGATGGCAGCTAAAAAAATTTCTTACGGACAAGAATTGCTTGATGTCAAGGGGGTAGCAAGTTTCAAGATGGCGACAGAGGATACACTTTACATAATTCAAGGTAAAGGTGGAATGGTGACATTGAAGGGCAGCACGGTGGTTAGCACTGCTGCCTCACAACGCCACAGACCGGGTTCGATTCCGGCTGGGTCACTGTCTGTGCGGAGTCTGCACGTCCTCCCCGTGTGTGCGTGGGTTTCCTCCGGGTGCTCCGGTTTCCTCCCACAGTCCAAAGATGTGCAGGTTCGGTGGATGGGCGGTGCTAAAATTGCCCCTTGGTGTCCAGGGATGTGCAGGTTAGGTGGGGTTATGTGGTAAGGCAAGGGGGTGGGCCCAGGTTGAGTGCTCTCTCGGAGGGTCGGTGCAGACTCGATGGGCCAAATGGCCTCTTTCCGCACGATAGGGGTTCTATGGTCTCGCTTTTTAAAGATACAAAACGCCTTGTTTGAAGCAAGTGATTAGGATGTGGCAAGGCATTGGTCTGGAGTTTGTAGTGGTGGAAGATTCAATCGTGACCTTCAATGGGGAAACTGGATCGACATCTGAGGAGAAACAAAGTTTGCAGGGAGGGAAAAGGCAGGCAAGTGCGACGAGGGGGGGGGGGGGGGGAGGGCTGCAGCATGTGGAGAGCCAGCAGGAGCGCGTCAGGCTGAATGGCCTCCTTCAGTGCTGAATCTCCTCTGCTGCACCCACTCTTGGGTCTGGGCCCCTTGGGTCAGCACAGACCGAGGCAGGAAACCTCCCGGCTAACTGCAGCAGCCCTGTGGTCTGGGCGGACGCGGGATATGCAGCTGTCCGATCCGACTCACCTACTCTCTGCCACGCGGGGGGAAGCTCGCACATTCTTCACAACCAGCCTCTGGTGTAATACACCCTCTCCACACCTAGTGTAACCATGATGGTGCCCTGACTAATTATCCAGAGAAGATGAACGTAAAATCCTGAACAGCGGTTCGGGAAGTTTAAATCTGAACACGAAGGAAGAGTTTGATCACTATCGAGCCAGCAGATCATCGATCTATATGAATACTTCGCTCTCTGCGATTTTGGGGGGCACGCCTTTCTCTCTAAAAGGGGGTGGCCTGATAAGACAAAATTACGAAGGGGTGGACACAGAGATGATGTCTCCATTTGTGGGGGAGGCCAGAATTGGGGTCCATCGATATGAGACAGCCCCGAATAAATCCAATTGGGGAATTCAGAAAAACACCTTCACCTGGAGAGCGAGGAGAACGCGGAGCGCGGCCCCACAGGGAGCGGTCCAGGTGACTAGCAGAGGTTTAGAGGGAAAGAGGAGGAGAGGGAAGGGAATAGGAGGACAAGCCGATAGGGCGGGGGGGGGGGGGGGGTGAAAAGGGGCGGGAGGAGGCTTCTGTGCAGCACCGTTACCAGCATGAGCCAGCTGGGCTGAATGGCCCACGTGCATGCGTGCTGTAAACAGTAATTGGTTATTAGATTAACGGAGGATTTGACATGGTAAACGCCCGGATGGTAAGAAGCAGATGCCATATTTCAGGCTGTGACTTTCTGTTCTGCAATAAGGGGAATGATTCTAATCAAAATCAACGGCAATACGAGTATTTGGTCTGACAGCGAAATTATCTCCCCCAAAAATGTTACATTCAACAGATTGCCTCAACTTCTCAGAGGTCTTGCTGTAGCCAGCACCTACTTACAGGGAAAGCAATTAACAGGTCCCACGGTATCCATGGCTGATTAGCTTGCAGGAAGTGCCAAGCTGCACAGATGTGAGCATTTAGGCAACAAGAGCACGAAAGGATCAAACAGCTGGGGGAGGATTGTTCTCCTTTCCCCAAGAGTTTGTGAGAAATCCAGGTGAAAGCGAGAGGGGGCCCCAGAGCGCAGGGCCCCAGCAAAGTGAAACCAGGCAAGAGGATGAGGTAAGCGTGGGAGAAAGATTGAACGTGGAATTTATTCTGGACCTTTTCACATCCTCGGGGCTTTCCCCAAAGTGTTTCATTTCCAGTGAATTCCTTTCTCAAGTGTAGCCAACTTTGCGCCGGCTTGGGGGGGGGGGGGGGGAAAGAGAGAGGGAGGGGGGGAAAGAGAGAGAGAGAGGGAGCGAGAGCGAAAGAGAGAACGACAGAGAGAGAAAAAGCGCATGTGGGAGAGAGAGCGAGTGCAAGAGTGAAAGAGAGCGTGCGAGAGAGCGCACGCGGGAGAGTGTGAGTGTGAGAGAGCGTGCGAGAGAGAAAAAGCACATGAGAGAGAGCGAGAGTGAGAGAGAGCGGGTGCGAGAGTAAAGGAGAGCGCGCGGGAGAGAGGAAGAGTGAGTGCGAGAGAGCGAGTGAGAAAGAGAGCGAGTGAGAAAGAGAGCGCGCGAGAGAGAGCGAGTGCGAGAGTGAAGGAGAGCGCGCGGGAGAGATAGAGTGAGTGTGAAAGCGAGAGAGCGGGAGAGAGAGAGTGAGTGCGAAAGCGAGAGAGCGTGCGAGAGAGAGAGTGTGAGAGCGAGAGTGAAAGTGCGCGAGAGAGAGCGAGTGCGAGAGTGAGAGGAGATAGGTACTTGTGGGGATTGAAAGGAAAATGAGAATCCACCATACTTCCTGAAGAAGCACAAGGCCACGGAATGATCGCCCTACTTCTCTCTGTACAGATGCTGCCAGACCTGCTGGGTTTTCCCAGCATTTTCTGTTTTAATTATTGTTTGTGCGTGGGCTCTGGAAGGAGGGAGACTGAGGGGGCCCTGTCTAGCTCTGGATTTTATATTTTTGATCATTTTATTTTCCTTCGGGGCCTGGGGCTCTACACTCCTCCTCACGTTATATTTGGCGTTGCACATATTATTTTTATTCAAACGTTTTCCATTTTATATTTGTTATTTATAAACATTGCAATTTCTCCTCCTCCTTTCCTCGAGGGTCTGGGTTGATGGACACCTCGGCATCTTTCAGTATGATCCTAGGCACAGTGGGGAGGGCTGGAAAGGGGGAGGGGGCAATCGCAAGTGAACGCACAACACCTCAGCGTCCACCAAGATAGGTAGCAGAGTGAGTGCAGACGGGAACATAAACGTTTGAGAGACATTGACCAAGAGGGCTGAACTGTGGCAGATGGATTTCAGATCCACGTACTCTGGAGCAAAGGAGGAGAGAACCAAGTATTTCTAAATCTGATGAAAAGTTAATAAAAGCCGAGGTCCAAAGAGGTTAAGACATTTCGAGGTCCATGTGCACAGAGCGCTAAAACGGGGGTGGGGGGGGGGGGGGGGGGGTTTAGCACTGCTGCCTCACGGACACAATGACATTCTCCCAGTGTCTGCGTGGGTTTCCTCCGGGTGCTCCGGTTTCCTCCCACAGTCCAAAGAGGTGCAGGTTTGGAGGATTGGCCGTGATAAATTGCCCCTGGATGTGCAAGTTAGACTATAGGGTTCCGGGGGATAGGACGGGGAGTCTAAATGGGTAGCTCATTCAAAAGGTGCAGTCTCGATGGGCCGAGTAGCCTACTTCTGCACTGTAGGGATTCTATGATTCTGTAACTGGAGAGCTGTAACATTAAGGGAAGCACATTTACTAGTTATTCAAAGCTCTGGATAGACCATTTACACCACTGGGTAGCAACCCCTCAAATAACAAGGCCCTGAAGAGAGTCCAGCAAATATTCACCAGCGGGTTATCAGAGTTCCAAGGGGTCGTTCAGGAGAGGATTTGACATAAATTAGGCCCGTGCTCCCTCGAATACAGATGGTTAATGGGTGATCAGATTGAGGTCCTTCCGAGTTCGAATGACAACGATTAGGTGTAGGGGGCAGGGGAAGAGAGAGAGAGAGAGAGAGAGAGAGAGAGAGAGAGAGCGCGGGAGCAGCGGAAAGAGCGGGAGCGACGGACAGAGCGGGAGCGAGGGAAAGAGCGGGAGACACAGAGGGGGAGGGGAGAGACAGAGGGGGAGGGGAGAGACAGAGGGGGAGGGGAGAGACAGAGGGAGGGAGAGACGGGGAGGGGAAGACAGAGGGAGGGAGAGACACAGAGGGAGAGAGAGACACAGAGGGAGAGAGAGACATAGAGGGAGAGAGAGACACAGAGGGCGAGAGAGACACAGAGGGAGAGAGAGACACAGAGGGAGAGAGAGACACAGAGACAGAGAGAGAGACAGAGACAGAGAGAGAGACAGAGACAGAGACAGAGAGAGAGACAGAGAGAGAGACAGAGAGAGAGACAGAGAGAGAGACAGAGAGAGAGACAGAGAGAGAGACAGAGAGAGAGACAGAGAGAGAGAGACAGAGAGAGAGAGACAGAGAGAGACAGAGACAGAGAGAGTCGAGAACAAGGGGACATCACCGGAAAATCAGAGCCAGACCGTTCAGGAAGGGAGTCAGGAGACCTTTCTCCAGAGAAAGGATGGGAGAAGTGTGGAACTCTGACCCACAAAGAGAAGATGCTTGCTCAATCCATCATTTTAATAATAATCTTTATTGTCACAAGTTGGCTACCATTAACATTGCAATGAAGTTATCGCAGATCTACAGATTATAGCCGAGGGGTACTCGGGGATTTCGGAGCCAAGCTGGGACACAGGTCAGCCAGGATCAGAATGAATGGCGTAGCTGGTTGGAAGGGCTGAATGGCCTCAGCCTGTTCTTATGATTCAGAAAGAGCTGCTGCACCGGGTCAGTGGTGTTTATCACCCACCTGGTAAACTATACCCGGGTGTCGTGACAAAGGTTAAACTTACTTTTTCCGTGAGGGCAGGTTCAGCAGAGGTGTGGCCAGTGCTTGTTCCGATGAATCTGAAGAAATGTCAAAAGAAGCAGATATGAAACAAATCTGACATGCGAGGAGCTGAATCCAGACCGTAGCAGGGCGTACAGATATCTGATAATATATACTTTAGTGAATTATTAAACACAGGTATTAATACAAATATGTGCTGGCTCATAACCTTTTCTGCTGATCCACTGTGCATCCTAAAACCTGTCTTTTTGACCATGCATTTGGTCACCTGCCCTGATGTCGCCTTACATGATTCGGCCTCAGTTGTTGTCCGATTATATCCCTCGGGATTCTTTCACAGAATTGTTACGAAGCAGGAGGCTGCATTTGGCCCACAATGCTGAGGCCAGCTCTCCCAACGAGCATCTTGACTTAGTACCATCCCCCCCCCCCCCCCCCCCCCCCAACAAGACCTCCTGCACATTGTTTCTGTTCAAATCATCATCTAGGACGCCCCGACTGAACCTGCATCCACCACACTTGCCCCAATCGCTCGCCGAGTGCCAAAGATTTTTTCTCTCGTCACATTTGCAAATCACTTTAAATCTGCGCCCCTTTCACGAGCGGGAGCGGTTTCTCCCCATCCACTCTGTCCTCTCGGCCGCCTTCTCCTCCAGGAGAACAGTCCCGAGCTCCCCAATCTACCCTCAATCGCTGAAGTTTCCCATTCCTGGGACCGTTGGTGCGAACCTCTCGCACCCTCGCTCCACATCCTTCCTATAGTGTGGCGCCCAGAACTGCGCACAATATTCCAGCTGAGGTCTAGCTAGTGTCTTGTATAGGTTCAGCATCACCTCCTCGCTCTTGTGCTCGGTTTACTGTTAATAAAGGCGAGTTTTGAAAGGTGCTGTATAAATGCTCATTACTTCACATCAATGGGAAAACAAGGATTAAAAATGAAAAGAATGGATGAATAACAGATTTCATTTATATATTTAAAAAAGGACAAGCCATGTTAACACACGGACAACAACATTTACTGGCACCAAAAGGGTTAAATGACGAGGGTTTGAGGGAGAGAAATTATTTCTCTCGGTTGGGAGAGGGGGCGCCATCCAGGACAAAGCATTATTACCTTAAAATTAGGGCCATTCAGGGCTGGGGGCTTATTCAGACCAACTCTCGACCCGACACCAGGCGATGGACCAAGTGTTGGACAATATGATTCCAACAGAGATGGGTGCTTCTTGGCCGCCGCAGACACGTTGGGCCGAAGGGTCTCGTAATGTGCATGCAATGGGGAGTGGAAATCTGGGGCGGAAAGGTTATGATGCTGGGGGGGGGGGAAGAGAATGACACTGAGGACGGGCATTAAGAGCGAGAGAACCGGGGGGGGTGACACGAAGGACGGGATTAAGGGTTATGGTGTTCGGGCTGGTTTAGCTCACTCGGCTAAATCGCTGGCTTTGAAAGCAGACCAAGCAGGCCAGCAGCACGGTTCGATTCCCGTACCAGCCTCCCCGGACAGGCGCCGGAATGTGGCGACTAGGGGCTTTTCACAGTAACTTCATTGAAGCCTACTCGTGACAATAAGCAATTTTCATTTTCAATTTTTCATTTTCGTTAAGGGCGAGAGAACCAAGGTGAGTAAATGGGATTCGGGATACACGGCCAGCCGCGATTAAATTGTAAGACCCCTCTTCTGTTCCCACTCTCACCAGTGGCCGCTGGAACCCCACTTTCAGGTGCGTGTACCTTTGTACGACATGATTGTGTCGGAGATGTCTTTGAAGATCTGCGCCAGGCGTGCCGTGCGCGCCACCTCGATGTTCTCCTCCGCCGCTGCCAGCCTCCGGGTCCGAACCGAACGGGACGTCTGGAGCGCTGAAAACTGGGTCATGAAAACATCTGCAACCAAGGGAAGGGAAAAAAATAATGAGTGACGGTGTTACCTGGCACTGCGTTCCTCCACCAAGTGAAGCTGCACAATTCTGCTGATCAGTCGCAAAAACAGCCCGTGAGCAATGTGCCAAACCCTGGAGCACAGTGTGGAGAAATCAGAACCAGCTTTCACTCGCTTAACTCACCCAGCACTTGGGATGACTGCTCCTGCTTTGATTTTATTTCGGGAGCAGGCCCTGTTGGAGAAGATGGATGTGCCAAATAGGTGGGTTTGATTCATAATTAGATGCTTTAAAAAAAAAAATAAAAATGGGAGGAATGCATCAGCAGTGGTGAAAGTATAACAAGCGATTTAACTGGGAGGACGAGGCGGCATGTACAGAATTCACAAGCCTCGAGCGAAGGATGAGATTGGAAGCAGCTCCCCTGCAGCCCTGCCCACACCTCCGCAGGAACCCTCTGAACAGCTCCCATCCCCACGTGCAGTCCAATAAGCTGCTGCTATGTCTCCACAATCTCTCTTGGTTTAGCCTCCTCCATGACCAGGAAAAAGCTTGGCGCACTGTGACCTGGTAAGGGATGCCAATGTCAATATTACTTCGTAAGAGAGAGCTGAAGAACTGTTCGTGGCACATTCACGGACATGAGAAGAGGGAAAGATTTCTGGCTAGCCGCTGGGACAGGCCTGAAACGGAATCAATATGCGCTCTGGAGAAGGACAGCCAGCCTCCCTCCTGTCTCTGCCAGCTTCCTCGATCAGAGCTTTGAGGGTCATTAATACTGATGCCTATTTACTGCAGAACTCCAGTTGCAGGGTGTATAGTGCTGCCCCTGTGAAGCTTCACAAGGTGCAGGAGACATTCTGCTTTAATCCAGATCACACAGCCCGCCTGAAGTCCACCTTCTCTGGGTGTCCTATTGTCCTGGGGTATTGTGTTCAATTTTGGTCTCCTTACCTGAGAAAGGACGTACTGGCCCTGGAGGGTGTGCAGAGGAGATTCACTAGGTTAATCCCAGAGCTGAAGGGGTTGGATTATGAGGAGAGGTTGAGTAGACTGGGACTGTACTCGTTGGAATTTAGAAGAATGAGGGGGGATCGAATAGAAACATATAAAATTATGAAGGGAATAGATAGGATAGATGCGGGCAGGTTGTTTCCACTGGCGGGTGAAAGCAGAACTAGGGGGCATAGCCTCAAAATAAGGGGAAGTAGATTTCGGACTGAGTTTAGGAGGAACTTCTTCACCCAAAGGGTTGTGAATCTATGGAATTCCTTGCCCAGTGAAGCAGTTGAGGCTCCTTCATTAAATGTTTTTAAGGTAAAGATAGATAGTTTTTTGAAGAATAAAGGGATTAAGGGTTATGGTGTTTGGGCGGGAAAGTGGAGCTGAGTCCACAAAAGATCAGCCATGATCTCATTGAATGGCGGAGCAGGCTCGAGGGGCCAGATGGCCGACTCCTGCTCCTAGTTCATATGTTCTTCTCCTTTAGTGAGCTTTGAAAGCAAGGCCGGTACTCGTTCCCCTGCCCTGAACTGCACACCAGGCCACTTCGGCGGGCAGTTAAAGAGTCACCTACATTGGTGTGGGACTGAGTAAGGACCCATTTGGGTTTTTAATGACATTCCAACAGCTCTGCGACTACCTTTACCGACACCAGGGTTTAAATAAATATCTAGATGTGATTGAACTTCCTGAACTCCTGTGAAGGGATAGGAGCTGGTGTTCTCTGGACTGCTGATCCATTACACTACTGTACACGGGCTGGGAAGTCCTGGGTGATATTCTTTCACTCAAAGCGCACAAGGGCTGGTTTAGCACACTGGGCTAAATCGCTTGCTTTGAAAGCAGACCAAGGCAGGCCAGCAGCAAGCACGGTTCAATTCCCGTACCAGCCTCCCCGAACAGGTGCCGGAATGTGGCGACTAGGGGCTTTTCACAGTAACTTCATTCAAGCCTACTCGTGACAATAAGCCATTTTCATTTCATTTCAATTTGAATGCTCTTGACAATGGCAGGAGGCCCCGGGTCACTGTCCGTTTGGAGTTTGCACATTCTCCCCGTGTCTGCGTGGGTCTCTCCCCCCACAACCCAAAAATATGTGCAGGGAAGGCGGACTGGCCATGCTAAATTGTCCCTTAATTGGGGGAAGAAAGAATTGGGTAGTCTAAACTTATTTTAGAAAGATATGGCAGGAACATCGCCAAATCTGGAAAGATATCTTCAAGCCAGGATAAGCAGCTTCGGAGCAATGTCAGGGGTGGATGGAAGAGAAACAAACGCACGGGCAAAATGTGTCAGATTTTCCCAGCAGATGGCATTGTTACAGTCTGCGCCGGAGCAGATCGTGCAGAAATAACCCAGAATTCGCCTCATAGCTGCCAGCTTGTCTGACATTGATTTCACTTCTTAAAAACAAAATGACTCTCAAATTCAGCTCCAGAAAGCCGCATTCCGAGGCAGGGCCTTGTTTCAGCCTCATTGTTCAGTAACCACCTACACCTGGTCACCGAGGGACTGAACCATGTTCCACAGGGAGGGAAAGAGGGATCTCACAATTGTGTCTCAATTATTCATACTGCAGTGACACACGAGCACACACACACATCTACACACATACTCTACACTCAACACACACACATCTACACTCATTCACACACATCTACACACACTCAACCTACACTCACACAACACACAATCTACACACACACATCTACACACACACACATCTACACTCATACACACACAATCTACACACACACATCTACTCATACACACACATCTATAAACACACAATCTACTCAACACACTCTCTACACTCAACACACAATCTACACTCAACACACAATCTACACTCAACACACAATCTACACTCAACACACAATCTACACTCAACACACAATCTACACAACACACAATCTACACTCAACACACAATCTACACTCAACACACAATCTACACTCAACACACAATCTACACTCAACACACAATCTACACTCAACACACAATCTACACTCAACACACAATCTACACTCAACACACAATCTACACTCAACACACAATCTACACTCAACACACAATCTACACTCAACACACAATCTACACAACACACAATCTACACTCAACACACAATCTACACTCAACACACAATCTACACTCAACACACAATCTACACTCAACACACAATCTACACTCAACACACAATCTACACTCGCATACATCTACTCACATACACACACATCTACTCACTCAACACACATCTACACACACACACATCTACACTCAACACACAATCTACATTCAACACACAATCTACTCACACACATCTACACTCACTCACACTCAACACACAATCTACACTCACACATCTACACTCACTCACACTCAACACACAATCTACTCACACACATCTACACACACTCACACTCAACACACAATCTACTCACACACATCTACACTCACTCAACACACAATCTACACTCACACATCTACACTCACTCAACACACAATCTACACTCACACATCTACACTCACTCAACACACAATCTACACTCACACATCTACACTCACTCAACACACAATCTACTCACACACATCTACACTCACTCACTCTCAACACACAATCTGCTCACACACATCTACACTCACTCAACACAATCTACACTCACACATCTACACTCACTCAACACACAATCTACTCACACACATCTACACTCACTCAACACACAATCTACTCACACACAATCTACACTCACTCAATACACAATCTACACTCACACACACACACAATCTACACTCACACACACATATTTACACTGCCATTCACACACTGGTCAAGGGACAATGCCAGCCCTGAATGAAGGTATGTTTAACGCGATTATTTATGCTTTAACTAATCGGAGTGATATTTGGGAGCCAAGAGTAGCGAAATGGTCTGTCCTCCAGCAGTAATTGCACCAGGGAATTCTACTTTATGTGAAGGTTGAGGGGCTGCCTTGCTGGCCCTCCTGAATCGTGGAACCCTTCCCACTAGCAGCCAGATTTAGACCCCCCCTCACCCTAAATTCACTGGAGGGCTGGCGCGTCCTAGCGAAAGGAGGCACGCACCACAGGGGTTAACTGCTGGATTTCAGCATAGGCCCCAGAGGAGAAAGATCCCATCGCAACACCCACAGAAATCAGCGCTACCCTGTTTTTCCAATACAAAGAGCACAAGCTGTGACCGTGCACGCACGGACCCATCATGGTACCATTCATCATCCAGCAAGAAAGTCTCCCCTCTCTCGGTGCCCCCCCTCACCAAGAAAACTCATTCTTTCTCTGTACCAGATTTGATGTTGCCATCGTCCCGGCAAATGCCGTTCCAGCGGGCGTACAGCGACACAGACTGACTGTTGTCGTTCTCCTGCTTTGCCTCCTCTTGTTTCTGACGCATCTTCTCCCAGTTTCGGACTAGAAACACATGATGTTTCAGCACAAAATTCCTGCGCAGGTGGAAAGACAGAAAGTGAGAGGCCGGCCTTGGAAACGGTGTGCGCGACCACCTTAAAAAAAAACAAACAAACAGGCAAGAGTGTGGCCCCCTCGAAGCGTACCTCTTGACGTGCAAAAACAGGCAGCCTGTCCAAGAGTGCGCGGTGGGACATTCAAAGCTCGGCCATCTTTTGTGGGGCCTTTCCGTGCAGAGACAAGCCACTGCGCTTCACAGGAAGTGCGTTGCCATGTGATAAAGAATTACACGATGTTATGGGCCAGGGTTCAGAAAACTCCAGAGTATGTCATGGAGTTCACCTGACCCACAACTGATTTTGCTTACGGTGAACACAAAGTGGCCGTAAGCACTTTTAATCAAAAACAAGCTTTATTCTACGAATTTAGTTAACATTTTTACAAACACACACAGTAGGCATTTTTATCAACTATAAACATAAAAACCCCACACAGCTGCAGTAATCTATGTCTCACCCTTAATAAATTCCCCCCTTTAACTGTTCCAATTTAATAACAAGATCCCATGAACTAGTTCTCCCTTGTGTCACACGGGTGGCTTGAAACCAGTATGGCAGGAGGGTGGATACCGGAGCAATAGGTCGGAAGTGGAAAAATTGAGGGAGAGCTGGGGAATAGGGCCAGTATGGCTCTGAGGAAGAGCAGACAGGGAGATGTTGCTGAAAACAGCGGGACTGGTGGCCTGAAGTGGATATGTTTTAATGCAAGAAGTATAACAGGTAAGGCAGATGAACTTAGAGCTTGGATTCGTACTTGGAACTATGATGATGCTGCCATTACAGAGACTTGGTTGAGGGAAGGACAGGATTGGCAGCCAAACATTCCAGCATTTAGAAAGTTTCAGGGGGGATAGAGGGGGATGTAAAAGGGGTGGAGGAACACCGAAATGGCCGGTGTATTTAATACCTCGTCTCCCTCTCTTGAAAGGGGCAGGGATTTCTCACGTTGCTGTAGAATGGGGAACTCAGGAAATTACCTATATGGTCAGTCTGCCCTGGCTACTCACACCCCGGCTCTCAGACTTGAGCCATCAGCTCTGTGGTTCTCTACTTTGGTGACTGAAGGTGAAAGCAGTCAAGGGTCTGGCCTTAACCAGAGTACCACACAGCTTCAACACCGCGGTCTCAAACTGGGGCTGATCCAAAAGCTCAACTCTTCTGTTGCCTCAAACCCACCCCACCCCCCCCTCCCCGATCATACAGCACCCACTTATAGCTAGGAAAGTCAGTGTTTTGTTTTTGCAGTTGACAGCATCTTGTGTGTGTGTTGTGAATTACAGAGAACAGGACAACTTTTGCGGACATGAGCAGGCCACGTTGCGAGACTGGCCAGTCGACCAGCGGCACACCCAGCCTGAGCTGCGCGTTTGTTCTGCAGTATTGTGAAACCCCCTCACTCCAGCGAACGCTCGCAGGCAGCCATGAAACACGGCCTTCGGGTCAGGATGCTCCGGTTCCCGACCAACCCAAAAACCACCCAAGGGGTGGAATCGCCCAACTCAGTGGCGAGGAAGGTCAAGGGGGACTGTAGACAGGACAAAAGATGATTCTCCCCGTGGATCCGAGTCTGAAGCTGCTAACTAACTCGCTGATGTCAGAAAGGAGATAGAGCTTCCCAGTAGAGTTGGCTTCCACGTTGTTGGAGGAGGTGCTGATGACAGGGGGACTGGAGAAGGGGGGTAGCAATCGGTGTTTTACGGGGCTATTTTGGAGGAGGAGAAGATGCCACTATAAGGGATCAAGCCAAAGTGAGAAGAGGAGTTGGGAGAGGGTATGGAGGAGGGGTTCTGGTGTGAGGTGCTCCGGAGGGTGAACGCCTCCACCTCGTGCACGAGGCTGGGCTGATACAGCTGAAGGTGGTGTATAGAGCGCGCCTTACAAGGGCGAGGATGAGCCGGCTCTTTGAGGGGGTAGAGGATGTGTGTGAATGTTGCGCGGGGTTGGGGGGGGGGGGGGGGGGGGGGGGGGGGGGTGTAAGGGAGAGCCCGCAAATCACATTCATATGTTTTGTCCTGTCCAAAGCTGGAGGATTACTGGAAGGAGGTGATTAGGGTCATTTCTAAAGTGGTGCATGTGAAACTGAACCCGGGCCCCCGGGAGGCCATATTCGGGGTGTCGGACCAGCCAGGGTTGGAAACGGGCGCAGAGGCAGATGTTGCAGCCTTCGCCTCGTTGATCGCCCGAATGCGGATCCTGTTAGGGTGGAGATCAGCCTCTCCACCCTGTGCCCTGGCGTGGCGGGGGGACCTGTTGGAATTCTTGACCCTTGAGAAGGTTAAGTTTGAACTGAGGGGAAGGATGGAGGGGTTCTACAATTCATGGCATATTCATATGCACTTTCGAGAATTGGATCACATCGAACATAGGCGGGGGCAGGGGCTGGAGGGGGGAGAGGGACGTGTGGTGTTAATGTGTTAATGGTGACTATGGGTGATTCCTGTTTGTCATTTGTTTGTGTGAACATGCGGCTAATGTCTGGGGTTTGGTGGGAGGGTCGGATCGTTGTTATTGATATGGGGATTGACATTACATTCATTACTGATTGTTGTTTATTGTTGGGTGTAAATTTGGGAGAAAATGTGAAAAAGGAGAAAAAAAATATTGTAAAAAAACTGGCAGGTTGGAGCAACTCTTTACCCAATGTGTGTACTGGAGTGAGCCCGACCATACAGGAGGATGTACACAGTCCAGGGACAGGAAGCACTGGGGCAATGTGGCCATGTACTGGAGTGAGCCCGACATACAGGAGGGATGTACACAGTCCAGGGACTCGACCATACAGGAGATGTACACAGTCCAGGGACAGGAAGCACTGGGGCAATGTGCCATGTACTGGAGTGCGCCCGCACCATACAGGAGGATGTACACAGTCCAGGGACAGGAAGCACTGGGGCAATGTGGCCATGTACTGGAAGGATAGCTGGTATCCATAGGATCGCTCAGTGACCATTGCAGCTTCCAGATAGCTGCAAAAATGAAGGGAGGTGTGGGTGGGGAGAAGAGACGGAAGGGCGACTCGAGATCCTGACTGGATTACTCAATTTCCCCTCGCTCAAGGAGCTTCCGACTGCCATCGCGAGCTGGACGCTCGCCAACGACTGTGTGTGTGTCCACGTGCGCACGCAACAATTTATACTGCAGGAGATTGGTTGGGCGTCTACTTTTGGTTAGTCAAGGCGTTGCCATGGAGAATGCATCAGGGAACTATTGGCAGAGACACCCAGCCTGCCAACCAATCAGCATCCTTTCCTCGTGGCGGTATAAATTGTTTCCTCCCTCGGACATTTTGCATTTGTCCTGATGAGTGCAAGATGAAAAGCTTCGACAGCTTGTCCTTTTAACAGCAACACTCCCATTCTGTCGTACCCAGCCACTAATTGGTGGACAATGATATGAAGCAAGCATTCCCCAGGCAGAGGTGTGACTTTGGTGATAGACTGTGTGCCTTACCTCTCCCTGTTGGACATGGGCTTCATTTGGTGTGGTTGGCTCAGCTTGGCAGGGTTGTTGACATTTTCACTTGGCTCCTCTGTCACATGCCCTCTCTGTCAGGTAACACAACAGGAATGGTTGATCCACTTCCAGTAGCACGCATTAATTATTGACATCCCTTAAGTCACTGGTACATTTCAACTGCAGGTGATGGGTATCTAAGATACAACGATCACACAGCTCTCCTGGGATTGTCCAGAGGGAAGACACCAGACCCTGGGCAAGACACCAGACCCTGGGGAAGACACCAGACCCTGGGCAAGACAGGATGGCCCTGGATAACCGCCCCTGGCTGGCAGTCCGTGCTCGGTTACTCTATCTCAGCTCAGGTTGCTTCTGGCCTCGCTGTCGCCCGGTTAAGGAGTGGTGATTGGGAGCGGGAATGCCAATCAGAATTCCTGCTCCGGACCATTATGCAGTGCCCCCCTGCAGGTAGGTGCGGGTGTGGGAGGAGGGAACCACTCCCGGATACAATGTGCCCTAACGTTGCTGCCACGGCTCATGGGAGGAGTTAGCCAAGAGTGCGCTCGAACAGGAGTCAGTGCACAGAAAATAAAGACATGCACTCCCACCGGCCAACAAAGGCACCAGAGGAGCAATGCTTTAACAGCCCCCCAGTCTCGGCGAAGGGCGTTTTCCAATATTATCACACTTAAGAGCGGATTTCAGACTCTGCCCAGACAGCGACCCAAGCCGGGAATCGAACCTGGGTCCCTGGCGCTGTGAAGCAACCGTGCTAACCACTGTGCTACCGGGCCGCCCACTGGGACTATACCCTCAGGTCCAACGAGACTTTGAACAGGACAACCGTAGTAATCGTCAACGGTCTGGAAGAGCGTTCAACATGGAGAAAGGGCACCCCCTGTTGATTTCCCTTCCCCTCAGCTAAAGGCTCTGCCACAGTACTCACCCTTTTCTTTAATCTGTGCTTGGATTTCCTCTTCTCCTTCAACCTGCCTGGCTTCTTCTGTCCGTTTGCCTGCTGGCCATTTTTGCTCAGCAATCCATTCATCCTCTGGCTGCGCCCTCCGATGATGCCCCGACATTTCTCAGCTCCGCATTTACAAAGTTGCTGCAACACACAAAACAAACAAAAAAAATAAATAAACAGGCCACGTTTCAAAGCCATGGCCAGGTCACGTCACTCTCCAAACCCAGCCTGCCGGGCGGATCTCCTGTTTGTGCTGTTCACACATGTCCGACTGGCCGGGAAATTCCATTGGGGGAAGAATGTGAAATGTTCAATTCCAGGCTTTCACAGCGCTGCCTGCTTCAACAATTCCAAAGCACTTTCTAACAAAGGCCAGAGTACCAGAGGACAAACCGATCATCTTAACTAAATTGCCGACGTGCTGTACCATCAGTGCAGTTCAGCGCGGTGGACGTGATTTCTTTCTGACCTACTCTAATCTATCAACAAACCATATCCACTGTAGGTAGAGCTTCATCAGATTGATTCACAAAGGCAGAATAGATTCCACACACAAATGAACCTCCCGACTAAACAACCTACACTGTCCCCATCCAACACTCCCAGGACAGGTACAGCACGGGGTTAGATACAGAGTAAAGCTCCCTCTACACTGTCCCCATCAAACACTCCCAGGACAGGTACATCACGGGGTTAGATACAGAGTAAAGCTCCCTCTACACTGTCCCCATCAAACACTCCCAGGACAGGTACAGCACGGGGTTCGATACAGAGTAAAGCTCCCTCTACACTGTCCCCATCAAACACTCCCAGGACAGGTACAGCACGGGGTTAGATACAGAGTAAAGCTCCCTCTACACTGTCCCCATCAAGCACTCCCAGGACAGGTACAGCACGGGGTTAGATACAGAGTAAAGCTCCCTCTACACTGTCCCCATCAAACACTCCCAGGACAGGTACAGCACGGGGTTAGATACAGAGTAAAGCTCCTTCTACACTGTCCCCATCAAACACTCCCAGGACAGGTACAGCACGGGGTTCGATACAGAGTAAAGCTCCCTCTACACTGTCCCCATCCAACACTCCCAGGACAGGTACAGCACGGGGTTAGATACAGAGTAAAGCTCCCTCTACACTGTCCCCATCAAACACTCCCAGGACTGGTACAGCACGGGGTTAGATACAGAGTAAAGCTCCCTCTACACTGTCCCCATCAAACACTCCCAGGACAGGTACAGCACGGGGTTAGATACAGGGTAAAGCTCCCGCTACACTGTCCCCATCAAACACTCCCAGGACAGGTACAGCACGGGGTTCGATACAGAGTAAAGCTCCCTCTACACTGTCCCCATCCAACACTCCCAGGACAGGTACAGCACGGGGTTAGATACAGAGTAAAGCTCCCTCTACACTGTCCCCATCAAACACTCCCAGGACTGGTACAGCACGGGGTTAGATACAGAGTAAAGCTCCCTCTACACTGTCCCCATCAAACACTCCCAGGACAGGTACAGCACGGGGTTAGATACAGGGTAAAGCTCCCGCTACACTGTCCCCATCAAACACTCCCAGGACAGGTACAGCACGGGGTTAGATACAGAGTAAAGCTCCTTCTACACTGTCCCCATCAACACTCCCAGGACAGATACAGCACGGGGTTAGATACAGAGTAAAGCTCCCACTACACTGTTCCCATCAAATGTATAGGAGCAAATTTAATTGATGCAGTCTAAACAGCAGCAACGTTTCCAGTAACATTAAGATGCATGTTCAGAAAATGATTACTGCCCTACATTATTAACTCCGTACTGTGCACTCACGGTGTAGTGTTTGGTGATGAATAGGTGGTATCATTTGAGACAGGGCTCAACCCCATGTTCTTGCTGTGAAAGTGGTGTTCCCAGTTATTTCAGAAAGTGTGCGCATTGTAACCGAATGAAAGTAGAAAACCGCTGTGTTATTGTGCAAACTGACAGATTGTTGGGGAACCGTGGGGCCTGCTCCGTGTGGGGAATCTGGTTTTTGATGATTTTACACACACACAGGGGAGTACGGTATTGTTGGGGAACCGTGGGGCCTGCTCCGTGTGGGGAATCTGGTTTTTGATGATTTTACACACAGGGGAGTCCGGTATTGTTGGGGAACCGTGGGGCCTGCTCCGTGTCGGGGATCTGGTTTTTGATGATTTTACACACAGGGGAGTACGGTATTGTTGGGGAACCGTGGGACCTGCACCGTGTGGGGAATCTGGTTTTTGATGATTTTACACACACACAGGGGAGTACGGTATTGTTGGGGAACCGTGGGGCCTGCACCGGGTGGGGAATCTGGTTTTTGATGATTTTACACACGGGGAGTACGGTATTGTTGGGGAACCGTGGGGCCTGCTCCGTGTGGGGGATCTGGTTTTTGATGATTTCACACACAGGGGAGTACGGTATTGTTGGGGAACCGTGGGGCCTGCTCCGTGTGGGGGATCTGGTTTTTGATGATTTTACACACAGGGGAGTACGGTATTGTTGGGGAACCGTGGGGCCTGCACCGTGTGGGGGATCTGGTTTTTGATGATTTTACACACAGGGGAGTACGGTATTGTTGGGGAACCGTGGGGCCTGCTCCGTGTGGGGAATCTGGTTTTTGATGATTTTATACACACACAGGGGAGTACGGTATTGTTGGGGAACCGTGCTGCCTGCACCGTGTGGGGAATCTGGTTTTTGATGATTTTACACACACACAGGGGAGTACGGTATTGTTGGGGAACCGTGGGACCTGCACCGTGTCGGGGATCTGGTTTTTGATGATTTTACACACAGGGGAGTACGGTATTGTTGGGGAACCGTGGGACCTGCACCGTGTCGGGGATCTGGTTTTTGATGATTTTACACACAGGGGAGTACGGTATTGTTGGGGAACCGTGGGGCCTGCACCGTGTCGGGAATCTGGTTTTTGATGATTTTACACACAGGGGAGTACGGTATTGTTGGGGAACCGTGGGGCCTGCTCCGTGTCGGGAATCTGGTTTTTGATGATTTCACACACAGGGGAGTACGGTATTGTTGGGGAACCGTGGGGCCGGCACCGTGTGGGGAATCTGGTTTTTGATGATTTTACACACAGGGGAGTACGGTATTGTTGGGGAACAGTGGGGCCTGCACCGTGTCGGGGATCTGGTTTTTGATGATTTTACACACAGGGGAGTACGGTATTGTTGGGGAACCGTGGGGCCTGCTCCGTGTGGGGAATCTGGTTTTTGATGATTTTACACACACACAGGGGAGTACGGTATTGTTGGGGAACCGTGGGACCTGCTCCGTGTCGGGAATCTGGTTTTTGATGATTTTACACACAGGGGAGTACGGTATTGTTGGGGAACCGTGGGGCCTGCACCGTGTGGGGAATCTGGTTTTTGATGATTTTACACACAGGGGTGTACGGTATTGTTGGGGAACCGTGGGGCCTGCACCGTGTCGGGAATCTGGTTTTACACACAGGGCAGTATGGTATTGTATCGTCTGGATGATTAGAAGGGCTGCTGTACTCCAGCATCTCCTCCTTACCTGCTTTTCCAGGTTGAATGCATGGAAGTTGTAGTCATACGTCAGTTCAGTCCCAGCATTTACATCTTTCAAAGCAAACAGTCCAATTCTGTAAACACCATTGACCGACCTACAGCAGACATGGAGAGAATCGAAAATGAAAACGTGCAGTTTGATGATTTGCCCCAGGCGCTACACAACTGCAATCTGCCTCACCAATCAGCTGAGCCAAGAGGTTCAGTGTCTCAGGATAGAGGTGCAAAGCCACCCAGAGTTCCTGCTCCTTCCAGCTCTCCGGTTCCTGTGTGTGAATACTACCCCAGGACAGTGTGGGAATCAGCCATGAGGCCTCGGTTACTGAACTATCTGCTCACACCATCCGCCCGAAGTGGCACTCTGGGCGACGCTCCCATTACATTGACAGCTCACAGTCAGCGTTGCGTTGCCACACATTTCTTCCGGGTCTGGATCGCCCGACCTTCCGCCTCAGGCTCGGCAGGATCCGGGCGGCTCGGCTATCACCAAAGCCCAGCGCCGCAGTCCAGCAGAGTTGGACTGAAGGAGGACACACTGCCTTTGCTTCCGGCATTGGCCGCCGTAAACCAGGTAAGATTAAAGGCCTCATTGAAACTGACAGACCAGGGAAAGGAGAAGACTCGAGGATTTTACTGGGGGAGGGAAAGAGAGAAAGATTGGAAGTTGGGGGTGGGGGAAACTCCATGGGGGAGGGACTGGGTCTTGAGAATAGTTACCCAGAGGTTAGAACAGATTTCAATCCTTCTAACCTTTTCTGAGTAACTACTGGGTGTAACCCTGTCGAATGCATCCAAAGTCTGCGATCTAAAATTATATTTTCGGATTGTTCACAGCGCTGGGCAATAGCCCAGAGCAAGTTAGCCCTTCTGGGCAGTTGATGTGCCAAATGCTTCGCTGCAAAGTTCTGAGGGGGATTCCCCAGCGCATCTTTGAAATTAATAATAATAATCGCTTATGGTCACAAGTCGGCTTCAATGAAGTTACTGTGAAAAGCCCCTCATCGCCACATTCCGGCGCCTGTTCGGGGAGGCTGGTACGGGATTGAACCGTGCTGCTGGCCTTGCTCTGCATTGCAAGCCAGCTGTTTAGCCCACTGGGCTAAATTAACCCCTTTGGGGTTACCTCCCCCCGCCCATCACTATCTCACAAGCACTTCTTTAAAGCCCTTTGATGAAGTCGCCCTTGAGATCTGGCAGCCCGCACCTCCAACTATTTGCCCAGTACCAGTTCCCTGCCGATTGTGTTATTCCGAGTTCTGCCCTCCCTCCCATCGCCCGATTTACAGCTATTTCTGGGATGTTACTTGCATCCTCTATAGTGAGGACCGATGCAAAATGCCCCTTCAATTCATCTTATTGTCCCTGATTAATTACCCAGACTTACTTTCTATAGGGCCAACACTCTGTTAACTCTTTCTTCAAATACCTACAGAAACCTGTACTGTGCGCTTTTCTATTTCCAGCTAGCTTTCTCTCATACTCTAATTTCTCCCTCCGTATTAATTCTCTGTTCTTGCTATTCTGCCCAATCATCTGAACTCCCACCCACCTTTGTGCACTTACATGCTTTTTCTTTAAGTTTGATACGATCTTCAGCTTTTTAAAAAAAAAAGTTTACCATGTATGGTGGATCTGGTTTAGCACGGGGCTAAATCGCTGGCTTTGAAAGCAGGCCAGCCGCACGGTTCAATTCCCGTACCAGCCTCCCCGAGCAGGCGCCGGAATGTGGCGACTAGGGGCGTTTCACAGTAACTTCATTTGAAGCCCACTTGTGACAATAAGCGATTTTCATTTTTTCATTTCCCCATGGAATCCAAGGTTAAGTGGATTGGCCAAGATAAATTTTGCCCCTTATGTTAGGTGGGATTACAGGGATAGGGCGGGGGAGTGGGCTTAAGTAAGGTGTTCTTTCAGAGGGTCGGTGCAGACTCGATGGGCTGAATGGCTTCCTGCTGCACTTCTGCTTTCATATTATCCTTTATTTAATTAAAATACTATTCTAGTCCGGGACCCACCCTTCACTCCCTCAAACTGAATGGAACATTCAATCATAGTTCGATCGTGGAGAGAGCAGAGAAATTAATGTTGTGGGTCCAATGAGTGTAGGACGTGGCGGTGGTGGTTGGGGGGGGGGGGGGGGGGGGGGGGGGGGGGGGG
>NC_052175.1:14428093-14469117 GCF_902713615.1 Scyliorhinus canicula | reverse complement strand
TCACAGTGAGGAGCAGCGAGGGTTCACAGTGAGGGGCAGCGAGGGGTTCACAGTGAGGAGCAGCGAGGGGTTCACCGTGAGGGGCAGCGAGGGGTTCACAGTGAGGAGCAGCGAGGGGTTTCACAGTGAGGGGCAGCGAGGGGGTTCACAGTGGAGGCAGCAGCGAGGGCAAGTGAGGGCAGGAGGGTTACAGTGAAGGGGCAGCGAGGGGTTCACAGTGAGGGGCAGCGAGGGTTCACAGTGAGGGGCAGCGAGGGGTTCACAGTGAGGAGCAGCGAGGGGTTCACAGTGAGGAGCAGCGAGGGGTTCACAGTGAGGAGCAGCGAGGGGTTCACAGTGAGGGGCAGCGAGGGGTTCACAGTGAGGAGCAGCGAGGGGTTCACAGGAGGGCAGCGAGGGGTTCACAGTGAGGAGCAGCGAGGGGTTCACAGTGAGGCGTAGCGAGGGGTTCACAGTGAGGGGCAGCGAGGGGTTCACAGTGAGGAGCAGCGAGGGGTTCACAGTGAGGAGCAGCGAGGGGTTCACAGTGAGGAGCAGCGAGGGGTTCACAGTGAGGCAGCGAGGGTTCACAGTGAGGGCAGCGAGGGGTCACAGTGAGGGCAGCGAGGGGTTCACAGTGAGGGGCAGCGATAGGGGTTCACAGTGAGGCGCAGCGAGGGTGTTCACCAGTGAGGAGCAGCGAGGGGTTCACAGTGAGGGCAGCGAGGGGTTCACAGTGAGGGGCAGCGAGGGGTTCACAGTGAGGGGCAGCGATGGGTTACAGTGAGGAGCAGCGAGGGGTTCACAGTGAGGGGCAGCGAGGGGTTCACAGTGAGAGAGCAGCGAGGGGTTCACAGTGAGGGGCAGCGAGGGGTTCACAGTGAGGGGCAGCGAGGGGTTCACAGTGAGGAGCAGCGAGGGGTTCACAGTGAGGGGCAGCGAGGGGTTCACAGTGAGGAGCAGCGAGGGGTTCACAGTGAGGAGCAGCGAGGGGTTCACAGTGAGGGGCAGCGAGGGGTCACAGTGAGGGGCAGCGAGGGGTTCACAGTGAGGGACAGCGAGGGGTTCACAGTGAGGGGCAGCGAGGGGTTCACAGTGAGGGGCAGCGAGGGGTTCACAGTGAGGAGCAGCGAGGGGTTCACAGTGAGGAGCAGCGAGGGGTTCACAGTGAGGAGCAGCGAGGGGTTCACAGTGAGGGGGCAGCGAGGGGTTCACAGTGAGGGGCAGCGAGCTGTTCACAGTGAGGGGCAGCGAGGGGTTCACAGTGAGGAGCAGCGAGGGGTTCACAGTGAGGGGCAGCGAGGGGTTCACAGTGAGGAGGTAGCGAGGGGTTCACAGTGAGGGAGTAGCGAGGGGTTCACAGTGAGGAGCAGCGAGGGGTTCACAGTGAGGGGCAGCGAGGGGTTCACAGTGAGGGGCAGCGAGGCTGTTCACAGTGAGGAGCAGCGAGGGGTTCACAGTGAGGGGCAGCGAGGGGTTCACAGTGAGGGGCAGCGAGGGGTTCACAGTGAGGAGCAGCGAGGGGTTCACAGTGAGGAGCAGCGAGGGGTTCACAGTGAGGGGCAGCGAGGGGTTCACAGTGAGGAGCAGCGAGGGGTTCACAGTGAGGGGCAGCGAGGCTGTTCACAGTGAGGGGCAGCGAGGGGTTCACAGTGAGGAGCAGCGAGGGGTTCACAGTGAGGGGCAGCGAGGGGTTCACAGTGAGGGCAGCGAGGGGTTCACAGTGAGGAGCAGCGAGGGGTTCACAGTGAGGGGCAGCGAGGGGTTCACAGTGAGGGGCAGCGAGGGGTTCACAGTGAGGGGCAGCGAGGGGGTCACAGTGAGGGGCAGCGAGGGGTTCACAGTGAGGAGCAGCGAGGGGTTCACAGTGAGGGGCAGCGAGGGGTTCACAGTGAGGAGCAGCGAGGGGTTCACAGTGAGGGGCAGCGAGGGGTTCACAGTGAGGGGCAGCGAGGGGTTCACAGTGAGGGGCAGCGAGGGGTTCACAGTGAGGGGCAGCGAGGGGTTCACAGTGAGGGGCAGCGAGGGGTTCACAGTGAGGGGCAGCGAGGGGTTCACAGTGAGGGGCAGCGAGGGGTTCACAGTGAGGAGCAGCGAGGGGTTCACAGTGAGGAGCAGCGAGGGGTTCACAGTGAGGGGCAGCGAGGGGTTCACAGTGAGGAGCAGCGAGGGGTTCACAGTGAGGGGCAGCGAGGGGTTCACAGTGAGGAGCAGCGAGGGGTTCACAGTGAGGGGCAGCGAGGGGTTCACAGTGAGGGGCAGCGAGGGGTTCACAGTGAGGGCAGCGAGGGGTTCACAGTGAGGGGCAGCGAGGGGTTCACAGTGAGGGGCAGCGAGGGGGTTCACAGTGAGGGGCCAGCGAGGGGTTCACAGCTGAGGGGCAGCGAGGGGTTCACAGTGAGGAGCAGCGAGGGGTTCACAGTGAGGGGCAGCGAGGGGTTCACAGTGAGGGGCAGCGAGGGGTTCACAGTGAGGAGCAGCGAGGGGTTCACAGTGAGGGGCAGCGAGGGGTTCACAGTGAGGGGCAGCGAGGGGTTCACAGTGAGGGGCAGCGAGGGGTTCACAGTGAGGGGCAGCGAGGGGTTCACAGTGAGGGGCAGCGAGGGGTTCACAGTGAGGAGCAGCGAGGGGTTCACAGTGAGGGGCAGCGAGGGGTTCACAGTGAGGGGCAGCGAGGGGTTCACAGTGAGGAGCAGCGAGGGGTTCACAGTGAGGGGCAGCGAGGGGTTCACAGTGAGGGGCAGCGAGGGGGTCACAGTGAGGGGCAGCGAGGGGTTCACAGTGAGGAGCAGCGAGGGGTTCACAGTGAGGGGCAGCGAGGGGTTCACAGTGAGGAGCAGCGAGGGGTTCACAGTGAGGGGCAGCGAGGGGTTCACAGTGAGTGAGGAGTAGCGAGGCGGTTCACGAGCTGATGAGATTGACAATAAATCCAAGAGAGAGATCCTGCGGGAATGAGCGAGGAGGGCAGTAGTAGGATGCGTGCTTCTCTGTCCTCGGCCCATTCAGTAGAGCCTCATCTCCAATTGTTTTGGGCCTCCTTATTATTGGATCAAGTCTCTGCATGTCAGGATCGTGTGGCAGCTGGTGTTACAATGGCCACCCACATATTAAAAAATTTCACAGACAGCATGTGTCACCCTTAATATGCAGTTCAGTACATGGAACCTCCGGGATCTCATAGACAACCTCAAAAGCACAGACCGGAACAGTGTCCTGCCATCTTTTCCCGGGAGCCCAGGCATTGAGACATCAACACTGCCTAACTAGACCCAGCGGGCTGGGGAAAGTCAGCTCAGGGAACAAGGCGGCACTTATATCTTATTCTGTCAAGGTCAACCAGAGGGTCGCCACCTCCATTGTCTTTGCAATTAAAATCAAACTCGCTGGCCGTCTCAGATACTCCCCCTGTGGGACCAACAAGGGCCTCCTGACGCTTTGTCTCACCCCAGCGCAGATGCAGTGTACTGCAGTCCTCAGCACGTACGTCCCAACACTGGAGTTACACACAAGTCCAAAGAGGCATTTCACTACAGCCTCAAACAATCCTGGGCCGCGAGCACTCGCTCGACAAGCTGATCCTTTTGGGAAAGGACACAAACCTCTGGGGATCAGCAGAGAGCGGGTGGGGAAATCCAATACCAACAGTGCCCTGCTCCCAGGACACGGCCTTGTCATAACCAGCAGCACGCTCCATCAGAGAGACAAGCAAAGGCCTCGCTCCAAGCAATGGCACTTTCTCACTGCGTCATCGTCTGGGTGAGGGATCGCAAGCACATGCCCATCACCTGCGCCATGACAGGAGCTGACAACTGCTGGATGGACCACCATCTGATCTGCTTTGCGATCAACACCAAAGTAGCCTCCAAATCATCGATGGCAACAGAAACAATGCTGCAGGAAAGTCAATGCTGAGGCACTCAAGGTGCCAGATAAGGGATCCCTCTTCAGCTAAGCTGCCAACTCCCACTGATGCAGAGACTCACACAGAGGGCCCAGCGTGGTTGGTCTGCCCTAAACATCTCCATAATCAGCACTTGGTCACTTGACCAGGAAACACCGAGACTGGCTGGATGGGAATGGCCAGGAAACACCGAGATTGGCTGGATGGGAATGGCCGGGAAACACCGAGACTGGCTGGATGGGAATGGCCAGGAAACACCGAGACTGGCTGGATGGGAATGGCCAGGAAACACAGGCTGGCTGGATGGGAATGGCCGGGAAACACCGAGACTGGCTGGATGGGAATGGCCGGGAAACACCGAGACCGGCTGGATGGGAATGGCCGGGAAACACCGAGACTGGCTGGATGGGAATGGCCGGGAAACACGGAGACCGGCTGGATGGGAATGGCCAGGAAACACAGAGACTGGCTGGATGGGAATGGCCGGGAAACACTGAGACTGGCTGGATGGGAATGGCCGGGAAACACCGAGACCGGCTGGATGGGAATGGCCAGGAAACACAGAGACTGGCTGGATGGGAATGGCCAGGAAACACCGAGACTGGCTGGATGGGAATGGCCAGGAAACACAGGCTGGCTGGATGGGAATGGCCGGGAAACACGGAGACCGGCTGGATGGGAATGGCCAGGAAACACAGAGACTGGCTGGATGGGAATGGCCGGGAAACACTGAGACTGGCTGGATGGGAATGGCCAGGAAACACGGATACTGGCTGGATGGGAATGGCCGGGAAACACTGAGACTGGCTGGATGGGAATGGCCAGGAAACACCGAGACTGGCTGGATGGGAATGGCCGGGAAACACAGGCTGGCTGGATGGGAATGGCCGGGAAACACCGAGACTGGCTGGATGGGAATGGCCAGGAAACACCGAGACTGGCTGGATGGGAATGGCCAGGAAACACAGGCTGGCTGGATGGGAATGGCCAGGAAACACCGAGACTGGCTGGATGGGAATGGCCAGGAAACACTGAGACTGGCTGGATGGGAATGGCCAGGATACACCCAGGCTGGCTGGATGGGAATGGCCGGGAAACACCGAGACTGGCTGGATGGGAATGGCCAGGAAACACGGAGACTGGCTGGATGGGAATGGCCAGGAAACACAGGCTGGCTGGATGGGAATGGCCGGGAAACACGGAGACTGGCTGGATGGGAATGGCCAGGAAACACAGGCTGGCTGGATGGGAATGGCCAGGAAACACCGAGACTGGCTGGATGGGAATGGCCAGGAAACACCGAGACTGGCTGGATGGGAATGGCCAGGAAACACAGGCTGGCTGGATGGGAATGGCCGGGAAACACCGAGACTGGCTGGATGGGAATGGCCAGGAAACACCGAGACTGGCTGGATGGGAATGGCCAGGAAACACGGAGACTGGCTGGATGGGAATGGCCAGGAAACACCGAGACCGGCTGGATGGGAATGGCCGGGAAACACCGAGACTGGGTGGATGGGAATGGCCAGGAAACACGGAGACTGGCTGGATGGGAATGGCCGGGAAACACAGAGACTGGCTGGATGGGAATGGCCAGGAAACACAGGCTGGCTGGATGGGAATGGCCAGGAAACACCGAGACTGGCTGGATGGGAATGGCCGGGAAACACAGAGACTGGCTGGATGGGAATGGCCGGGAAACACAGGCTGGTTGGATGGGAATGGCCGGGAAACACAGGCTGGCTGGATGGGAATGGCCAGGAAACACCGAGACTGGCTGGATGGGAATGGCCGGGAAACACAGAGACTGGCTGGATGGGAATGGCCGGGAATCACCGAGACTGGCTGGATGGGAATGGCCGGGAATCACCGAGACTGGGTGGATGGGAATGGCCAGGAAACACCGAGACCGGCTGGATGGGAATGGCCGGGAAACCCCGAGACCGGCTGGATGGGAATGGCCGGGAAACACCGAGACTGGCTGGATGGGAATGGCCAGGAAACACCGAGACTGGCTGGATGGGAATGGCCAGGAAACACAGGCTGGCTGGATGGGAATGGCCGGGAAACACAGGCTGGCTGGATGGGAATGGCCGGGAAACACCGAGACTGGCTGGATGGGAATGGCCAGGAAACACGGAGACTGGCTGGATGGGAATGGCCAGGAAACACAGGCTGGCTGGATGGGAATGGCCGGGAAACACAGGCTGGCTGGATGGGAATGGCCAGGAAACACCGAGACTGGCTGGATGGGAATAGCCAGGAAACACCGAGACTGGCTGGATGGGAATGACCAGGAAACACTGAGACTGGCTGGACGGGAAACACCGAGACTGGCTGGATGGGAATGGCCAGGAAACACCGAGACTGGCTGGATGGGAATGGCCAGGAAACACCGAGACTGGCTGGATGGGAATGGCCAGGAAACACAGGCTGGCTGGATGGGAATGGCCAGGAAACACCGAGACTGGCTGGATGGGAATGGCCAGGAAACACCGAGACTGGCTGGATGGGAATGACCAGGAAACACTGAGACTGGCTGGATGGGAATGGCCGGGAAACACGGAGACTGGCTGGATGGGAATGGCCGGGAAACACCGAGACTGGCTGGATGGGAATGGCGAGGAAACACTGAGACTGGCTGGATGGGAATGGCGGGGAAACACCGAGACTGGCTGGATGGGAATGGCCGGGAAACACAGAGACTGGCTGGATGGGAATGGCCAGGAAACACCGAGACTGGCTGGATGGGAATGGCCAGGAAACACCGAGACTGGCTGGATGGGAATGGCCGGGAAACACCGAGACTGGCTGGATGGGAATGGCCAGGAAACACCGAGACTGGCTGGATGGGAATGGCCGGGAAACACGGAGACTGGCTGGATGGGAATGGCCAGGAAACACCGAGACTGGCTGGATGGGAATGGCCAGGAAACACCGAGACTGGCTGGATGGGAATGGCCAGGAAACACCGAGACTGGCTGGATGGGAATGGCCGGGAAACACTGAGACCGGATGGATGGGAATGGCCAGGAAACACCGAGACTGGCTGGATGGGAATGGCCAGGAAACACCGAGACTGGCTGGATGGGAATGGCCGGGAAACACTGAGACCGGATGGATGGGAATGGCCAGGAAACACCGAGACTGGCTGGATGGGAATGGCCAGGAAACACCGAGACTGGCTGGATGGGAATGGCCGGGAAACACCGAGACTGGCTGGATGGGAATGGCCGGGAAACACCGACTGGCTGGATGGGAATGGCCGGGAAACACCGACTGGCTGGATGGGAATGGCCGGGAAACACCGAGACTGGCTGGATGGGAATGGCCGGGAAACACCGAGACTGGCTGGATGGGAATGGCCGGGAAACACCGAGACTGGCTGGATGGGAATGGCCAGGAAACACAGAGACTGGCTGGATGGGAATGGCCGGGAAACACCGAGACTGGCTGGATGGGAATGGCCAGGAAACACCGAGACTGGCTGGATGGGAATGGCGGGGAAACACCGAGACTGGCTGGATGGGAATGGCCAGGAAACACTGAGACTGGCTGGATGGGAATGGCCGGGAAACACTGAGACTGGCTGGATGGGAATGGCCGGGAAACACCGAGACTGGCTGGATGGGAATGGCCAGGAAACACCGAGACTGGCTGGATGGGAATGGCCAGGAAACACCGAGACTGGCTGGATGGGAATGGCCGGGAAACACAGAGACCAGCTGGATGGGAATGGCCAGGAAACACTGAGACTGGCTGGATGGGAATGGCCGGGAAACACGGAGACTGGCTGGATGGGAATGGCCAGGAAACACGGAGACTGGCTGGATGGGAATGGCCAGGAGGTTCTGCAGCTGATGCGTTGCACGCACGAGGATTTTCTCAACCTTAACCAGCAACCAAACCCGAGAGCATAAAAACAGCTCCAGAGGCGGCTAAAGGACCTCGGCCTAACAACAGGTGGTGGGTGGAGAGAATGCCGGAGAGCCAGCAGTTAGCGGACAGCCATGACGCACAAGCTTTCTTCACTGCAGTCCGGCCCAAGCACCCACGGCCCCACTCCGCAGCCCGCCAAGATCGGAGAGGCAGCCTGCGCCCGCTGGGAGGGCAGCTTCGAAGACCTCCTTCACAGAGACTCCGTCTTCGACGAGTGTCCTCGACTCCGCCCCACAGCTGGCTAGCCGTTAACACCTCAGCACAAACCCGACCCGAGACAAGGTTGAAGAGCTGGAGAACAATGAGGCATGAGGAGCAGATGAATCCCTGCCGTTGCCGCGGCCGCACTGAATCACGGCGGAGAAGCACGGGGAGCGGGCAAAAACCCGGGCACCACACCCACCTCTCCAACCACCATCTGCCCCTATCTGTGCCAAGAGGCTGTTGGGCGTGCGTCTAACTAGTCAGTTGCCTGAGAAACGATTTTCAGTGCGGAAGCAAGTCATCCTCGGCCCCCCGGGGGGGGATGACCTAAGACGACATCAACCGGACTTGGGTTTAGATCGAAACACAACCAGATTTGTTAATCGCGTCGATTCCAATGATGCCTCCCGTCGCCAAGGTTAAATTGTTGCAGGCCGCACGGCAACTGTTGGTGATTGGCAGTGTCTTTGCCCAATCTGCCTCGGCTGGGTCATAAAACATGGACCAAACAGCAGCAATCTCGACACGCATCAAGGTTCGAAGCAAAGCAGAGCCGTTCCGTGGAGGTTATTACACATACTTGCCTACCTGTTCAGGCAGTCTTCCAAACAGCTCTTCTCGGCAGGATCCACTGGCCGCTTACAGTTGCAAGTTGTTGGCTCACATCCGGAAAGTGGTTTAACATCGACAAATACATCTGGAAAGAAGATAACGTGCCTAACGGTTACACAAATGGCCCCCATACTGTCAAGCTCATTTCCAAACACGATTAAATATGCCGTCCAGAAGGTGGCGGCCCATCGACACACTGTTTCCGAACCTGAAAGGCCCGGAAACACACACACACCCCGTTGGGGCTGGTTTAGCTCACCAGGCTAAATCGCTGGCTTTTAAAGCAGACCAAGCAGGCCAGCAGCACAGTTCAATTCCTGTACCAGCCTCCCCGAACAGGCGCCGGAATGTGGCGACTAGGGGCTTTTCACAGTAACCTCATTGAAGCCTACTCGTGACAATAAGCGATTTTCATTTTCATTTCATTTCATTTCATTTTTGTTACTCAGCTCAGTACAATCTGCGGATTACTCCCACACACACCCCGTTTTATTACTCAGTTCAGTCAGTACAATCTGCGGATTACTCCCACACACACCCCGTTTTATTACTCAGTTCAGTCAGTACAATCTGTGGATTACTCCCACACACACCCCGTTTTATTACTCAGTTCAGTCAGTACAATCTGTGGATTACTCCCACACACACCCCGTTTTGTTACTCAGCTCAGTGCAATCTGCGGATTACTCCCACACACACCCCGTTTTGTTACTCAGCTCAGTCAGTACAATCTGCGGATTACTCCCACACACACCCCGTTTTGTTACTCAGTTCAGTCAGTACAATCTGTGGATTACTCCCACACACACCCCGTTTTGTTACTCAGCTCAGTCAGTACAATCTGTGGATTACTCCCACACACACCCCGTTTTGTTACTCAGCTCAGTCAGTACAATCTGTGGATTACTCCCACACACACCCCGTTTTATTACTCAGCTCAGTCAGTACAATCTGCGGATTACTCCCACACACACCCCGTTTTGTTACTCAGCTCAGTACAATCTGCGGATTACTCCCACACACACCCCGTTTTGTTACTCAGTTCAGTCAGTACAATCTGCGGATTACTCCCACACACACCCCGTTTTATTACTCAGTTCAGTCAGTACAATCTGTGGATTACTCCCACACACACCCCGTTTTGTTACTCAGCTCAGTCAGTACAATCTGCGGATTACTCCCACACACACCCCGTTTTGTTACTCAGCTCAGTCAGTACAATCTGCGGATTACTCCCACACACACCCCGTTTTGTTACTCAGCTCAGTCAGTACAATCTGCGGATTACTCCCACACACACCCCGTTTTATTACTCAGTTCAGTCAGTACAATCTGTGGATTACTCCCACACACACCCCGTTTTGTTACTCAGCTCAGTGCAATCTGCGGATTACTCCCACACACACCCCGTTTTGTTACTCAGTTCAGTCAGTACAATCTGCGGATTACTCCCACACACACACCCCGTTTTGTTACTCAGTTCAGTCAATACAATCTGCGGATTACTCCCACACACACCCCGTTTTGTTACTCAGCTCAGTACAATCTGTGGATTACTCCCACACACACCCCGTTTTGTTACTCAGTTCAGTCAGTACAATCTGCGGATTACTCCCACACACACCCCGTTTTATTACTCAGCTCAGTACAATCTGCGGATTACTCCCACACACCCCGTTTTGTTACTCAGCTTAGTACAATCTGCGGATTACTCCCACACACACCCCGTTTTGTTACTCAGTTCAATACAATCTGCGGATTACTCCCACACACCCCGTTTTGTTACTCAGCTCAGTACAATCTGCGGATTACTCCCACACACACCCCGTTTTGTTACTCAGCTCAGTACAATCTGCGGATTACTCCCACACACACCCCGTTTTGTTACTCAGTTCAATACAATCTGCGGATTACTCCCACACACACCCCGTTTTGTTACTCAGCTCAGTGCAATCTGCGGATTACTCCCACACACACCCCGTTTTGTTACTCAGCTCAGTACAATCTGCGGATTACTCCCACACACACCCCGTTTTGTTACTCAGCTCAGTACAATCTGCGGATTACTCCCACACACACCCCGTTTTGTTACTCAGTTCAGTCAGTGCAATCTGCGGATTACTCCCACACACACCCCGTTTTGTTACTCAGCTCAGTACAATCTGCGGATTACTCCCACACACACCCGTTTTGTTACTCAGCTCAGTACAATCTGCAGATTACTCCCACACACCCCGTTTTGTTACTCAGCTCAGTACAATCTGCAGATTACTCCCACACACCCCGTTTTGTTACTCAGCTCAGTACAATCTGCAGATTACTCCCACACACACCCCGTTTTGTTACTCAGCTCAGTCAGTACAATCTGCGGATTACTTCCACACACACCCCGTTTTATTACTCAGCTCAGTACAATCTGCAGATTACTCCCACACACACCCCGTTTTGTTACTCAGCTCAGTCAGTACAATCTGCGGATTACTTCCACACACACCCCGTTTTATTACTCAGCTCAGTCAGTACAATCTGCGGATTACTCCCACACACACCCCGTTTTATTTAGAAAGTCCCAGCCATCTTGCCATCAACAGGCAGACAGCAAAGTGACAGTTTAAAGTCCTGTTGCCATAAAGCTGCCCCCCCCCACACACTTTCTCACACAAACAGGTGCAGCCGCCTTGTTGGACCGTTGCTACCCTCTCCACCTGACCCCTTCTTAACCCATGTCCACGGGGGCAGGCAGCGTGGTGCCAACCAACTGCACAATCGAGAACATTCACAGGCTAGGTTTACTAACACAGCCCCTGAGGGGCAGCTGAAGAAACTGCCGCGAGAGCGGGCAGAGTGATGTGGGCATGTGGAGCATACTCCAGGCCCACTGAATGGGGTCACTGTGGTGCCACAACCAAAATGCCACTAATTAGTTACTCAGCAGGCGAGCGCGGGACGGCATTCCTGCCCTACTCTGAAATCACACAGTCTAGGCACGCAGTAAAGCCCATTCAGCCCGCACACTGTACTATGTAACACTGAGCATCAATGGGTAACTCACACACTCAGTGAAACCCATTCAGCCCGCACACTGTACTATGTAACACTGAGCATCAATGGGTAACTCACACACTCAGTGAAACCCATTCGGCCCACACCCTGTACTATGTAACACTGAGCATCAATGGGTAACTCACACACGCAGTAAAGCCCATTCGGCCCGCACACTGTACTATGTAACACTGAGCATCAATGGGTAACTCTCACACTCAGTGTAACCCATTCGGCCCACACTCTGTACTCTGTAACACTGAGCATCAATGGGTAACTCACACACTCAGTGAAACCCATTCGGCCCGCACACTGTAACACTGAGCATCAATGGGTAACTCACACACTCAGTGAAAGCCATTCAGCCCGCACACTGTAACACTGAGCATCAATGGGTAACTCACACACTCAGTGTAACCCATTCGGCCCGCACACTGTAACACTGAGCATCAATGGGTAACTCTCACACAGTCAGTGAAAGCCATTCGGCCCACACACTGTACTCTGTAACACTGAGCATCAATGGGTAACTCACACACTCAGTGAAACCCATTCGGCCCGCACACTGTACTCTGTAACACTGAGTAACAATGGGTAACTCACACACTCACTGCAACCCATTCGGCCCGCACACTGTAACACTGAGCATCAATGGGTAACTCACACACTCAGTGAAACCCATTCGGCTCGCACTCTGTAACACTGAGCATCAATAGGTAACTCACACACTCAGTGTAACCCATTCGGCCCGCACACTGTACTATGTAACACTGAGCATCAATGGGTAACTCTCACACGCAGTAAAGCCCATTCAGCCCACACACTGTACTCTGTAACAGTGAGCATCAATGGGTAACTCACACAGTCAGTGAAACCCATTCGGCCCTCACACTGTACTCTGTAACACTGAGCATCAATGGGTAACTCACACACTCAGTGAAACCCATTCGGCCCGCACTCTGTACTCTGTAACACTGAGCATCAATGGGTAACTCACACACTCAGTGAAACCCATTCGGCCCACACACTGTACTATGTAACACTGAGCATCAATGGGTAACTCTCACACGCAGTAAAGCCCATTCAGCCCACACACTGTACTCTGTAACAGTGAGCATCAATGGGTAACTCACACAGTCAGTGAAAGCCATTCGGCCCACACACTGTACTCTGTAACAGTGAGCATCAATGGGTAACTCACACACTCAGTGAAACCCATTCGGCCCGCACTCTGTAACACTGAGCATCAATGGGTAACTCTCACACGCAGTGAAACCCATTCAGCCCGCACACTGTACTCTGTAACACTGAGCATCAATCAGTAACTGACACACTCAGTGAAAGCCATTCGGCCCGCACACTGTACTCTGTAACACTGAGCATCAATGGGTAACTCTCACACTCACTGTAACCCATTCGGCCCACACACTGTACTCTGTAACACTGAGCATCAATAGGTAACTCACACACTCAGTGAAACCCATTCGGCCCTCACACTGTACTCTGTAACACTGAGCATCAATGGGTAACTCACACAGTCAGTGTAACCCATTCGGCCCTCACACTGTACTCTGTAACACTGAGCATCAATGGGTAACTCACACACTCAGTGTAACCCATTCGGCCCACACACTGTACTCTGTAACACTGAGCATCAATGGGTAACTCACACACTCAGTGTAACCCATTCGGCCCACACACTGTACTCTGTAACACTGAGCATCAATGGGTAACTCACACACGCAGTAAAGCCCATTCAGCCCGCGCACTGTACTCTGTAACACTGAGCATCAATGGGTAACTCACACACTCAGTGTAACCCATTCAGCCCACACACTGTACTCTGTAACACTGAGCATCAATGGGTAACTCACACACTCAGTGAAACCCATTCAGCCCGCACTCTGTACTCTGTAACACTGAGCATCAATGGGTAACTCACACACTCAGTGAAAGCCATTCGGCCCGCACTCTGTACTCTGTAACACTGAGCATCAATGGGTAACTCACACACTCAGTAAAAGCCATTCGGCCCGCACACTAACACTGAGCATCAATGGGTAACTCACACACTCAGTGTAACCCATTCAGCCCACACACTGTACTCTGTAACACTGAGCATCAATAGGTAACTCTCACACACAGTGTAACCCATTCGGCCCACACTCTGTACTCTGTAACACTGAGCATCAATGGGTAACTCTCACACTCAGTGTAACCCATTCGGCCCACACTCTGTACTCTGTAACACTGAGCATCAATGGGTAACTCACACACTCAGTGAAACCCATTCGGCCCACACACTGTACTCTGTAACACTGAGCATCAATGGGTAACTCACACACTCAGTGAAACCCATTCGGCCCACACACTGTACTCTGTAACACTGAGCATCAATGGGTAACTCACACACTCAGTGAAACCCATTCAGCCCACACTCTGTACTCCGTAACACTGAGCATCAATGGGTAACTCACACACTCAGTGAAACCCATTCGGCCCGCACTCTGTAACACTGTAACACTGAGCATCAATGGGTAACTCACACACTCAGTGAAACCCATTCAGCCCGCACACTGTACTCTGTAACACTGAGCATCAATGGGTAACTCACACACTCAGTAAAAGCCATTCGGCCCGTACTCTGTAACACTGAGCATCAATGGGTAACTCACACAGTCAGTGAAACCCATTCGGCCCGCACTCTGTAACACTGAGCATCAATGGGTAACTCACACACTCAGTGAAACCCATTCAGCCCACACACTGTAACACTGAGCATCAATGGGTAACTCTCACACTCAGTGTAACCCATTCGGCCCTCACTCTGTAACACTGAGCATCAATGGGTAACTCTCACACTCAGTGAAACCCATTCGGCCCACACACTGTACTATGTAACACTGAGCATCAATGGGTAACTCACACACTCAGTGAAACCCATTCGGCCCGTACTCTGTAACACTGAGCATCAATGGGTAACTCACACAGTCAGTGAAAGCCATTCGGCCCACACACTGTACTCTGTAACAGTGAGCATCAATGGGTAACTCACACACTCAGTGAAATCCATTCGGCCCACACACTGTACTCTGTAACACTGAGCATCAATGGGTAACTCACACAGTCAGTGAAAGCCATTCAGCCCACACACTGTAACACTGAGCATCAATGGGTAACTCACACAGTCAGTGAAACCCATTCAGCCCGCACACTGTACTCTGTAACACTGAGCATCAATGGGTAACTCTCACACTCAGTGTAACCCATTCGGCCCACACACTGTAACACTGAGCATCAATGGGTAACTCTCACACTCAGTGAAAGCCATTCGGCCCGCACACTGTACTCTGTAACACTGAGCATCAATGGGTAACTCACACACTCAGTGAAACCCATTCGGCCCACACACTGTAACACTGAGCATCAATGGGTAACTCTCACACACAGTGTAACCCATTCGGCCCACACTCTGTACTCTGTAACACTGAGCATCAATGGGTAACTCTCACACTCAGTGAAACCCATTCGGCCCACACACTGTACTATGTAACACTGAGCATCAATGGGTAACTCACACACTCAGTAAAAGCCATTCGGCCCGTACTCTGTAACACTGAGCATCAATGGGTAACTCACACACTCAGTGAAACCCATTCGGCCCGCACTCTGTAACACTGAGAATCAATGGGTAACTCACACACTCAGTGAAAGCCATTCGGCCCTCACACTGTACTCTGTAACACTGAGTATCAATGGGTAACTCACACACTCAGTGAAACCCATTCGGCCCGCACTCTGTACTCTGTAACACTGAGCATCAATGGGTAACTCACACACTCAGTGAAACCCATTCGGCCCGCACACTGTACTATGTAACACTGAGCATCAATGGGTAACTCACACACTCAGTGAAACCCATTCAGCCCGCACACTGTACTCTGTAACACTGAGCATCAATGGGTAACTCACACACGCAGTAAAGCCCATTCAGCCCGCGCACTGTACTCTGTAACACTGAGCATCAATGGGTAACTCACACACTCAGTGAAACCCATTCGGCCCACACACTGTAACACTGAGCATCAATGGGTAACTCACACACTCAGTGAAACCCATTCGGCCCGCACACTGTACTCTGTAACACTGAGCATCAATGGGTAACTCACACACGCAGTAAAGCCCATTCAGCCCGCGCACTGTACTCTGTAACACTGAGCATCAATGGGTAACTCACACACTCAGTGTAACCCATTCGGCCCGCACTCTGTAACACTGAGCATCAATGGGTAACTCACACACTCAGTGAAACCCATTCAGCCCGCACTCTGTACTCTGTAACACTGAGCATCAATGGGTAACTCACACACTCAGTGAAACCCATTCGGCCCGCACACTGTACTCTGTAACACTGAGTAACAATGGGTAACTCACACACTCAGTGAAACCCATTCGGCCCGCACTCTGTACTCTGTAACACTGAGCATCAATGGGTAACTCACACACTCAGTGAAACCCATTCGGCCCGCACACTGTAACACTGAGCATCAATGGGTAACTCTCACACTCAGTGAAACCCATTCGGCCCGCACACTGTAACACTGAGCATCAATGGGTAACTCACACACTCAGTGAAAGCCATTCGGCCCGCACTCTGTACTCTGTAACACTGAGCATCAATGGGTAACTCACACACTCAGTGTAACCCATTCGGCCCGCACACTGTACTCTGTAACACTGAGCATCAATGGGTAACTCTCACACGCAGTGAAACCCATTCAGCCCGCACACTGTAACACTGAGCATCAATGGGTAACTCTCACACTCAGTGAAAGCCATTCGGCCCGCACACTGTACTCTGTAACACTGAGCATCAATGGGTAACTCACACACTCAGTGTAACCCATTCGGCCCACACACTGTACTCTGTAACACTGAGCATCAATGGGTAACTCACACACTCAGTGAAACCCATTCAGCCCACACACTGTAACACTGAGCATCAATGTGTAACTCACACACTCAGTGAAACCCATTCAGCCCGCACACTGTAACACTGAGCATCAATGGGTAACTCACACACTCAGTGAAACCCATTCAGCCCACACACTGTACTCTGTAACAGTGAGCATCAATGGGTAACTCTCACACAGTCAGTGAAACCCATTCGGCCCACACACTGTACTCTGTAACACTGAGCATCAATGGGTAACTCACACACTCAGTGAAACCCATTCGGCCCTCACTCTGTAACACTGAGCATCAATGGGTAACTCTCACACGCAGTAAAGCCCATTCAGCCCGTACTCTGTAACACTGAGCATCAATAGGTAACTCTCACACTCAGTGAAACCCATTCGGCCCGCACACTGTACTCTGTAACACTGAGCATCAATGGGTAACTCTCACACTCAGTGAAACCCATTCAGCCCGCACTCTGTACTCTGTAACACTGAGCATCAATGGGTAACTCACACACTCAGTGAAACCCATTCGGCCCGCACACTGTACTCTGTAACACTGAGTAACAATGACTAATAGAAACAAGTCAAATTAATGTCAGCTGAAACACATCAAGTTGCAAACTGCAATAAAGAGTAACAATTAACAGTTGAATCTATAAAGAGGAAGTAGGGAAATGGAAAGTGCCTTACTTGATCGGATCTTTTTATAAAGTGGGACATCCGGTTTTTTGTACAGCTTAAAAATAAAGAGAAGAAAATGTAAGTTAGCAAAAATCAAATAAAATATTGTCGAGTGTACACACATTGATTGCACTCCAGCAATAAACAAACGTTTACTGTCACCAGATACAGACAGCGGGAAATGGGTACCAGTTCAGTAAAGGGATTGAAGCGCCTGTCCACTTTACCCCATTATACATTAGTGACGTGGATTCACTGGGGTTTGAACAGTTATGGACACTGATGGAGCTCTCCTTTCTGATCACAAGGAGCCGCTTGTACAGTGCGGAAATCATGAGGAGCCTTATACCCTGAAATAAACAATGCATTCTGCTACTGGAGTCTTGCTGTGTGTTCAGTAATTGGCGAAATTTGATACAGGGTCAAAGAAAACCTGAAAATGTCAAGCAGATTTGAAATGTCTGGTCAGGAACTGCTTCAATAGCAGTGAGAGCTTGTGGCTTGAAGGGACAGAGAATCTGAAGATTGTAACAACGGCCTAGCCGTCTAACACATGCAGCAGGATATATCCAACTTTTAATGTCGTGATGAAGCTATTTAGTTAGTCAGGGTGCAAGAAGTGGTTATGAATTTGATTAAAACCCACAATGGTCAATTTGTACAGTTTGGGTCCACGAAGGGCAATTATTGTTTTGCGACCGATGCACCAGCCCAAGAAGCAGCACAGGCTGGGGGGCAACTTGGAGCTTTGCTTCTCCGTATGGCTCAGTTACATACCATGTGCTAAATCTACCCAATTAAACACTAACAGCTGAAACAACACACAATCTTCTTGGCAGCAGAGAAAGCAATATGCAGCATATGGACCAGCGCTGATCTTTCAGACTAGCGTTTGAAGGGGTAACGTCCAAGTGGCACACGCTGCTCTCTCACTCCAATCGATTGCTGGCCGCATCAGTACCGACACTGGTACAGACTCCCGAGGCAGGGAGCTGCTACCTCACAGCTCGCACCCCACCTTCCAGAGGGTGCGCTGCATCCAATTGGGCCAGTTAGAGAGCTGGCAGAGATGGACCCTGATTTTCTGCCGATGGTCGCTCACCCTGTGGGGGCAGGGAGTGAGAGCCAGACGGGCTAAGAGGACAACTTGAGGAGGAACCAGACAGGGAGTCACCCTCCGCGAACCAGCAGTCCAGTGCTACGACCACCAGGCGGTCATGTGTGCACATACAACTACGACACCCATTCACCTAGCACTTCCACTCCTCCCAGCCACAAGAACAAGTTTTCCTTTGTTCAAACTTTGGAGAAACAGTCATTAATTTTTTTTTTTTTTTTGCAAGTGATATACACATTCCACTCTGCAGACTGTGCCAAGAAAAACACAACAGGAAAAGAAACTTCTCAGGCGGGTTGGCTGTACATTTTAAATCTCTAAGGGACAGCCCAGAGAGGGAGGGGAGAGAGAGAAGCAAGACTGCTGCAAAAACACTGGGCACAGCACCAAACTCAAATTTAATCAGCAGCTTTCACAGAATTTAAGAACGGCACTACTGTCCTTACATGGGCATCCAAAACGTATTAGGTGGGGATATTTCACAACTCTAATTGAACCGTTAACCCCTTCACTGCACGACGCATTTACTGGGGGAAATGCCGCAGTGGTGCAGAAGGCAAACTGATATGTAGCTGTGCCTCAAAGGCTTTCTTTGTCCGTCAATCGGCTGGATTGAAGGTAAAGAGACAATTATCGAGGTGGATGGCAACAGGATCGAGCCGTATTTCACTCACTCTTTGTTTTTTAAGTGTACCCAATTCAGTTTTTACAATTAAGGATCAATTTTTAGCGTGGCCAATCCACCTAACCAGCACATCTTTGGGGTGTGGTGGGGGGGGGGGGGGAAAGGAAACGTGCAAACACCACACGGACAGCGACACGGGGCCGGGATCGGACCTGGCACCTCGGCGCCGTCAGGCAGCAGTGCTAACCACTGTGCCGCCCTTATTTGACTCTTACCTGCTGACTCTAAAGAGTAAAGAGCAATAGCGCATCTATGTGAGAGCGAGCGAGCGTGTGCAGTGTGTGTGGGCACACTGTGCGTGTGGGTGTGAGCGTGTGTGAAGGATGCGAGTGAGTGAGAGAGAGAGAGACAGAGAAGGGGTGTGTGACGACTGGAAGGCTTTAAGAATATTGGGTTCCAAGTGTCGGACAATTATTGGGTTAAAAGCCTGGGGCTAGAGCGTGTTTGACTGCAGTGGTCATGTTTTTTTAAAAAAAAAAATAGTTTTGCAGGGTGTTTTTAGCAGCCAGAAGGTGAAATTGACAAAGGAATGTGTTTTTCAGTCTAGGCTAATGGACTGTGGTTTGACTGGGGAAGTCCCTGGGGAGTTAATATGCTTTGCAGCCTGCAGAGATCATTTGTTTCTCAGCTTGGGGGAGAGGAGGTCATACTGGATTGGGCCAAGGAAGGCAGAGACACATTTTGAAAGAGAGGCAGAGTTAGGGAGAAGCCACAATGCAGTCCACAATGCAGCTTTCTTTCCCAGTAGGATCATAAAAAAAAGCTACAATATTTTAAAGCACAGCAGTCTTGTCTAAAGTCGAGGAAGAGGCTAAAACAACCCAGGGGAAGCAGCTATTTGAAGACATTCAGCCAGAGTCTGAAGGGCTTCTAACCGCCAGTGTCGCGGGTGCGATTCCCGGCTTGGGTCACTGTCTGCGCGGAGTCTGCACGTTCTCCCCGTGTGTGCGTGGGTTTCCTCCGGGTGCTCCGGGTTCCTCCCACAAGTCCCGAAAGATGTGCTGTTAGGTAATTTGGACCTAGGTTATTACGAATTCTTCCTCTGTGTACCCGAACAGGCGCCAGAATGTGGCGACCAGGGATTTTTCCACAGTAACTTTGTTGCAGTGTTAATGTCAGCCTACTTGTGACAATAAAGATAAAGATTGTTAACCAGAGCCCAAATTTGTTCTGCAAAGCAAATATTTCTCTCTGCTCTTCTGCTTTTTAAGCTGGATTGAGAGCTGTATGTTTCTTTACTTGTTGTTTAATGGGAAATTGTATAGTAGTGTTAAGGGGGCAATTGTAAGCCGTTCCTTTAAAAATGTAATATTGTATTCATAATAAAGTTTTGTTTTAGAAAGACCAACACCTGGGCACCACGGTGGCACAGTGGTTAGCCCTGCTGCCTCACGGCGCCGAGGTCCCAGGTTCGATCCCGGCTCTAGGTCACTGTCCGTGTGGAGTTTGCACATTCTCCCCGTGTCTGCGTGGGTCTCGCCCCCCACAACCCAAAGATGTGCAGGGTAGGTGGATTGGCCACGCTAAATTGCCCCCTTAATTGGAAAAAAGAGTTGGGTACACTAAATCAAAAAAAAAAAGAAATACCAGCGGCCTATATTTTCTTGGTCACTCCTGGAGCGAATCATTCTTTCCACACAATTTTACAAACTAAATTAAAATATTGGAGTTTCGGTCCTGTACCCTCATCACTGCTGTGGTTTGGACTGGGAATCTGGGAATGTAATGGGGGGGGGGGGGGCAGAAAGAGAGGAGGTGGGGGTTAAGTGAATGAGAGAGATTGCGTGAGTGAGACAGTGCAAGTATGTGTGATATAGAGAGCGAGTGCGAAAGAGAGTGCGAGGGTACAAGAGAGAGCGAGAGAGTGTGTGAGAGAGAGTGCAAGAGAGAGAGCGAGAGTGCGAGGGTACAAGAGAGAGAGAGAGCGTGTGAGAGAGTGTGTGAGAGAGAGTGCAAGAGAGAGAGCGAGAGTGCAAGAGAGAGAGCGAGAGCGCGAGGGTACAAGAGAGAGCGAGAGAGAGAGTGTGTGAGAGAGAGTGCAAGAGAGAGAGCGAGAGCGCGAGGGTACAAGAGAGAGAGAGAGCGTGTGAGAGAGTGCAAGAGAGAGAGCGAGTGTGCAAGAGAGAGAGAGAGCGAGAGTGCAAGAGAGAGAGAGCGAGAGAGCGCGAGGGTACAAGAGAGAGAGCGTGTGAGAGAGAGCGCGAGGGTACAAGAGAGAGAGCGTGTGAGAGAGAGCGCGAGGGTACAAGAGAGAGAGCGTGTGAGAGTGCAAGAGAGAGAGCGAGAGTGCGAGGGTACAAGAGAGAGCGAGAGAGTGTGTGAGAGAGAGTGCAAGAGAGAGAGCGAGAGCGCGAGGGTACAAGAGAGAGAGAGAGAGTGTGTGAGAGAGTGCAAGAGAGAGAGCGAGCGAGTGTGCAAGAGAGAGAGAGAGCGAGAGTGCAAGAGAGAGAGAGCGAGAGAGCGCGAGGGTACAAGAGAGAGCGAGAGAGAGAGTGTGTGAGAGAGAGTGCAAGAGAGAGAGCGAGAGCGCGAGGGTACAAGAGAGAGCGAGAGAGAGAGTGTGTGAGAGAGAGTGCAAGAGAGAGAGCGAGAGCGCGAGGTAGGGTACATGAGAGAGAGAGAGCGTGTGAGAGAGTGCAAGAGAGAGAGAGAGCGAGTGTGCAAGAGAGAGAGAGCGAGAGTGCAAGAGAGAGAGAGCGAGAGTGCAAGAGAGAGAGAGCGAGAGAGCGCGAGGGTACAAGAGAGAGAGCGTGTGAGAGAGAGCGCGAGGGTACAAGAGAGAGAGCGTGTGAGAGAGAGCGCGAGGGTACAAGAGAGAGAGCGTGTGAGAGTGCAAGAGAGAGAGCGAGAGCGCGAGGGTACAAGAGAGAGAGAGAGCGTGTGAGAGAGTGCAAGAGAGAGAGAGAGCGAGTGTGCAAGAGAGAGAGCGAGAGTGCAAGAGAGAGAGAGTGAGTGAGCACGAGAGAGAGTGCGAGTGTGAGAGTGCGCGAGAGAGTGAGATTGCGAGTGTGTGACAGTGAGTGCGAGTGTGAGAGAGTGCAAGAGAGTGCGAGAGAGTGAAAGAGTGCGAGAGAGTGAAAGAGTGCGAGAGAGTGAAAGAGTGCGAGTGTCTGAGAGAGTGCGAGTGCGAGAGAGTGAAAGAGAGAGTGAGAGTGTGAGAGTGCGAGAGAGAGAGAGTGAGACAGAGTGAGACAGAGCAAGAGTGAGAGTGAGAGAGAGCGAGTGTGCGCGAGAGAGAGTGCTAGAGAGAGTGAGAGAGAGGGCGAGAGCGAGAGAGTGAAAGAAAGAGTGAGAGTGTGAGAGAGTGAGACAGAGCGAGAGAGTGAGTGTGAATGAGAGAGAGTACGAGAGAGTGTGTGAGAGAGTGTGAGTGAGAGAGAGTGCGAGAGAGAGAGTGCTAGAGAGAGTGAGAGAGAGTACGAGAGAGAGAGTGCGAGAGCGAGTGAAAGAGACGTCAGTTGGTGCCAGCACCTTCAAGATAGGAAGGGAAGCGGGGGTGGTGAATGGGGAAATGAAACATGATCACTTGGCAGTTGTACGACTGAGATTCCAGTTGAAAGCATTTACAACCAAAAGCCTATCAGTCAATTGCAATGGAACTCTGGCCTTCCTGGCCCAGCACGATTTTGTGTTTTAATTGAAAAGGGTCCCAATTGTGCACAGAACAATGCCCAGTTAACTCTGAGAAACATAGCAGCAATTCTCCACCCAAACTGAAATTCGACACATGCAGCTGCCTTAGAGAGACAGCTGCTGTCAACATCTCCCATTCCAGCTTGTGTGTGGGCGCTTCAGCATCTCAACTTCGCTGGAGAGACGAGGACAACAGTTACAACTTCACAGCCTTCTCCATCCAATTAAGTCAATGACAACTGTCTCAAAATTGAATGCAGAGGAAAAGACATTTTGGCAAAATGAAATGAATGGCTCGCCCCGTTGCATTTCGTTCAGTCGTGTGCGTGTGTGTGGGGTGTGTGTGCATGCGTGTATGGGCGTGTGTGTGTGCGCATGCGAGGGTGATGTGTGTGTAGTTGCGAGAGTGATGTGTGCGTGGGGGTGTGTGGGGGTGTGTGTGTGTGCGATTGTGTGTGGGTGTGTGCGCGCAAGTGTGTGTGTGTGCGATTGTGTGTGTGTGCACGATTGTGTGTGTCCGTGCGCGATTGTGTGTGTCCGTGTCCGATTGTGTGGGTGTGTGTGTGTGTGCGCGCGATTGTGTGTGTCCGTGTCCGATTGTGTGGGTGTGTGTGTGTGTGTGCGCGCGATTGTGTGTGTGCGATTGTGTGGGTGTGTGTGCGATTGTGTGGGTGAGTGTGTGCGATTGTGTGGGTGTGTGGGTGCGATTGTGTGGGGGTGTGTGCGATTGTGTGGGTGTGTGTGTGCGCGATTGTGTGGGTGTGTGTGTGCGCGATTGTGTGGGTGTGTGTGTGTGCGATTGTGTGGGTGTGTGTGTGTGTGCGATTGTGTGGGTGTGTGAGCGCGATTGTGTGGGTGTGTGTGTGGGTGTGTGTGCACGATTGTGTGGGTGTGTGTGTGTGTGTGTGTGTGTGTGCGCACGCACGCACGTACGAGCGTGATGCGTGCGAGCGTGGTGTGTGCATGTATGTGGGTGTGTGGGCTGCCTGCGTTGGAAAATATTTTTTTTCAGACTCTTGTCACCTCGTAGAAGGGGAAAGCTTGTTATCCCACGGGGTCTGCACTGTGCTCGCAGGCTGCGTTCCACAGCGGAATGGGACCAGCCACATCGGGGCCCGTGCCACTGGATGACTTACCTGGCGGACCTGCCTCCAAGGCACGGCTGTGAACGGGAGCACAGACGGGCAGAGGGTGGCCTGTTCCTCCTATCGCAATCCCAGCTCTGAGCAGCAAACGCTAAGTCCAGCGCTGGCCGCAACCTGGGCCGGAGAAGGCATTCCGTCCTGCTCACCCGCTGCCAACTCCCAATCCCCCGCACCCTGCTCACCCCAATCCTCCTCGCTGAAGATAATGTGGGGGCGGGGGGGGTTATTAAATAACTTGTGGCGTGGGAGATGTCAGCAGTTGCAGCTGTGTGGTCTAGGCTATTACTTCATGCTTTCTGCTGGGTGGGTGATTCATTCGTTGGACATGTTCCCGACCAACATTGGATACAGTTGAGGAAGTTTTACATGTAGCGTCTCGCAGCCCTTAAAGCCACCATTTGCTGAGCCTCCCCCCATTTTTATTGGAACACTGGGGTCCCAAGCTGTGGATTCCCCCCCCCCCCCCCCCCCCCGATCACCCCCACCTTGTTTTATCCTTTGAGATGCTCCTTCACCTCTTTAAGATGTTCTTTGATTCCGTTTGGGTCACTTGTTCTCTGTGGCAGATTTTACACGGTAATTACCCCTGCGACCTTCTCCCAAACGGAAGTGTGCTGTGTGAATGCGTGCTGGCTGGTGGTGTTGACCTACTGAGCCGCAAGATCCATCCCCAGCTGTGCCTCGAAGAGCAACGTGGGCGAGGCAGATTTCCGCCGTGCCTGCTGCGGGTGGTGGCCATACCGTTACCCCAGCCACGAGGTCTGCGCGCCGTTTGACTGAACAACAAGAGGGTCAGCATCTCGCGATCTGCTGGAGCTCCCTCCGCAGCGGCCCCTCATGACAGGGGTGGGAGATGGGGGTGGCTGGAGGGGGAGGTGGGGGGTTGGTCTGACGTGTGCAAGGTTAAATTAACCCAAGTGTATTTCGCACTTGCTCCGCTGTTTCCTGTTTTTAAAAGCGCAAAGTCAAATTCACCAAACCATCGTTGAGATAATGACTGGAAATATGAAAAAACTGTCCTGGGAGTGTTTGATGGGGACAGTGTAGAGGGAGCTTTACTCTGTATCTAACTCCGTGCTGTACAGTCCTGGGAATACAGTAAGAAGTCTTCCAACACCAGGTTAAAGTCCAACAGGTTTGTTTCGAATCACGAGCTTTCGGAGCACAGCTCCTTCCTCAGGTGAATGAAGAGGTATGTTCCAGAAACATATACATAGACAAAGTCAAAGATGCAAGACAATGCTTTGAATGCGAACATTTGCAGGTAATTAAGTCTTTACAGATCCAGAGATAGGGGTAACCCCAGGTTAAAGAGGTGTGAATTGTCTTTGGACAGTTGAGGACAGCCAGGTTTGAGACAATTCGGAGAGTCCTACCAATCTGACCAACCCGTCCCAACATCTCCCTGTGTGGCTCAGGGTCTGAACTTTGATCAAGGTTCTGTGAAGCAACTTGGGAAGGTGGAGGACAACAATGGGTTTGATAAAAATCCAAGTTGTTGCTGCGACTTTACTCGATTTACCTCACACACCAGCCGCACGCTCTGCCTGCCCAGCATGTCTGCAGCTTACATACCTGATTGTGCTTCCACTGCCACAGGATATCATACGGTAACTGGAAATCCATTCGCTTTTGCCTCAAATACTTGCCTGGAAAGTAAAGATAATTACATTTAGGATATCTCCAGGAAGAACAGCAGCGACCGTGAGGATGTGACACTGTCGATTCGTGCTCTGTCTTAACACATATCAAAATATACATCATATCGTTAATGATAGAACGGACAACACAGGAACAACGGACAACAGAGGAACAACGGACAACACAGGAACAACGGACAACACAGGAACAACGGACAACACAGGAACAACGGACAACACAGGAACAACGGACAACACAGGAACAACGGACAACACATTCAGCCCACCCTCAATTACACTCTCGTCCTATAGAACGGACAGCACAGGAACAGCTGGGCCCACCCTCAGTTACACACTCGTCCTATAGAACGGACAGCACAGGAACAGCTGGGCCCACCCTCAGTTACACACTCATCCTATAGAACGGACAGCACAGGGACAGCTCTGCCCACCCTCAGCGTTACACACTCGTCCTATAGAACGGACAGCACAGGAACAGCTTGTCCCACCTTCAGTTACACACTCATCCTATAGAACGGACAGCACAGGAACAGCTGGGCTCACCCTCAGTTACACACTCGTCCTATAGAACGGACAGCACAGGAACAGCTGGGCCCACCCTCAGCGTTACACACTCGTCCTATAGAACGGACAGCACAGGAACAGCTGGGCCCACCCTCAGTTACACACTCATCCTATAGAACGGACAGCACAGGAACAGCTGGGCCCACCCTCAGTTACACACTCATCCTTTAGAACGGACAGCACAGGGGCAGCTGGGCCCACCCTCAGCGTTACACACTCATCCTATAGAACGGACAGCACAGGAACAGCTTGGCCCACCCTCAGTTACACACTCATCCTATAGAACGGACAGCACAGGGACAGCTGGGCCCACCCTCAGCGTTACACACTCATCCTATAGAACGGACAGCACAGGGACAGCTGGGCCCACCCTCAGCGTTACACGCTCATCCTATAGAACGGACAGCACAGGGACAGCTCGGCTCACCCTCAGCGTTACACACTCGTCCTATAGAACGGACAGCACAGGGACAGCTCGGCTCACCCTCAGTTACACACTCATCCTATAGAACGGACAGCACGGGAACAGCTGGGCCCACCATCAGTTACACACTCATCCTATAGAACGGACAGCACAGGGACAGCTGGGCCCACCCTCAGTTACACACTCATCCTATAGAACGGACAGCACAGGAACAGCTCGGCCCACCCTCAGCGTTACACAATCATCCTATAGAACCGACAGCACCGGGACAGCTGGGCTCACCCTCAGTTACACACTCGTCCTATAGAACGGACAGCACAGGAACAGCTCGGCCCACCTCAGTTACACACTCGTCCTATAGAACGGACAGCACAGGAACAGCTGGGCCCACCCTCAGCGTTACACAATCATCCTATAGAACCGACAGCACCGGGACAGCTGGGCCCACCCTCAGTTACACACTCATCCTATAGAACGGACAGCACAGGAACAGCTGGGCCCACCCTCAGTTACACACTCGTCCTATAGAACGGACAGCACAGGAACAGCTGGGCCCACCCTCAGTTACACACTCGTCCTATAGAATGGACAGCACAGGGGCAGCTGGGCCCACCCTCAGTTACACACTCATCCTATAGAACGGACAGCACAGGGACAGCTGGGCTCACCCTCAGTTACACACTCATCCTATAGAACGGACAGCACAGGAACAGCTGGGCCCACCCTCAGCGTTACACACTCATCCTATAAAAACGGACAGCACAGGAACAGCTGGGCCCACCCTCAGCGTTACACACTCATCCTATAGAACGGACAGCACAGGGACAGCTCAGCCCACCCTCAGCGTTACACACTCGTCCTATAGAACGGACAGCACAGGAACAGCTGGGTCACCCTCAGCGTTACACACTCGTCCTATAGAACGGACAGCACAGGGACAGCTTGGCCCACCCTCAGTTACACACTCATCCTATAGAACGGACAGCACAGGAACAGCAGGGCCCACCCTCAGTTACACACTCATCCTGTAGAACGGACAGCACAGGGACAGCTCGGCCCACCCTCAGTTACACACTCATCCTATAGAACGGACAGCACAGGAACAGCTGGGCCCACCCTCAGTTACACACTCATCCTATAGAACGGACAGCACAGGAACAGCTGGGCCCACCCTCAGCGTTACACACTCATCCTATAGAACGGACAGCACAGGCACAGCTGGGCCCACCCTCAGCGTTACACACTCGTCCTATAGAACGGACAGCACAGGGACAGCTGGGCTCACCCTCAGCGTTACACACTCATCCTATAGAATGGACAGCACAGGGACAGCTGGGCCCACCCTCAGTTACACACTCATCCTATAGAACGGACAGCACAGGAACAGCTGGGCTCACCCTCAGTGTTACACACTCGTCCTATAGAACGGACAGCACAGGAACAGCTGGGTCACCCTCAGCGTTGCACACTCGTCCTATAGAACGGACAGCACAGGGACAGCTGGGCCCACCCTCAGTTACACACTCGTCGTATAGAACGGACAGCACAGGAACAGCTGGGCCCACCCTCAGCGTTACACACTCGTCCTATAGAACGGGCAGCACAGGCACAGCTGGGCTCACCCTCAGCGTTACACACTCGTCCTATAGAACGGACAGCACAGGGACAGCTGGGCCCACCCTCAGCGTTACACACTCGTCCTATAGAACGGACAGCACAGGGACAGCTGGGCTCACCCTCAGCGTTACACACTCATCCTATAGAATGGACAGCACAGGGACAGCTGGGCCCACCCTCAGTTACACACTCATCCTATAGAACGGACAGCACAGGAACAGCTGGGCTCACCCTCAGTTACACACTCATCCTATAGAACGGACAGCACAGGAACAGCTGGGCCCACCTTCAGCGTTATACACTCGTCCTATAGAACGGACAGCACAGGAACAGCTGGGCTCACCCTCAGCGTTACACACTCAGCCTATAGAACGGACAGCACAGGGACAGCTGGGCCCACCCTCAGCGTTACACACTCATCCTATAGAACGGACGGCACAGGAACAGCTCGGCCCACCCTCAGTTACACACTCGTCCTATAGAACGGACAGCACAGGAACAGCTGGGCCCACCCTCAGCGTTACACACTCGTCCTATAGTACGGACAGCACAGGAACAGCTTGGCCCACCCTCAGTTACACACTCATCCTATAGAACGGACAGCACAGGGACAGCTGGGCCCACCCTCAGTGTTACACACTCATCCTATAGAACGGACAGCACAGGAACAGCTGGGCCCACCCTCAGCGTTACACACTCGTCCTACAGAACGGACAGCACAGGAACAGCTCGACTCACCCTCAGTTACACACTCGTCCTATAGAACGGACAGCACAGGAACAGCTGGGCCCACCCTCAGTTACACACTCATCCTATAGAACGGACAGCACAGGAACAGCTGGGCCCACCCTCAGCGTTACACACTCGTCCTATAGAACGGACAGCACAGGAACAGCTTGTCCCACCTTCAGTTACACACTCATCCTATAGAACGGACGGCACAGGAACAGCTCGGCCCACCCTCAGTTACACACTCGTCCTATAGAACGGACAGCACAGGAACAGCTGGGCCCACCCTCAGTTACACACTCATCCTATAGAACGGACAGCACAGGAACAGCTGGGCCCACCCTCAGCGTTACACACTCGTCCTATAGAACGGACAGCACAGGCACAGCTGGGCTCACCCTCAGCGTTACACACTCGTCCTATAGAATGGACAGCACAGGGACAGCTGGGCCCACCCTCAGTTACACACTCATCCTATAGAACGGACAGCACAGGGACAGCTGGGCCCACCCTCAGTGTTACACACTCATCCTATAGAACGGACAGCACAGGAACAGCTGGGCCCACCCTCAGCGTTACACACTCATCCTGTAGAACGGACAGCACAGGGACAGCTCGGCCCACCCTCAGTTACACACTCATCCTATAGAACGGACAGCACAGGAACAGCTCGGCCCACCCTCAGTTACACACTCGTCCTATAGAACGGACAGCACAGGAACAGCTGGGCCCACCCTCAGTTACACACTCATCCTATAGAACGGACAGCACAGGGACAGCTCTGCCCACCCTCAGCGTTACACACTCGTCCTATAGAACGGACAGCACAGGAACAGCTGGGCCCACCCTCAGCGTTACACACTCGTCCTATAGTACGGACAGCACAGGAACAGCTTGGCCCACCCTCAGTTACACACTCATCCTATAGAACGGACAGCACAGGAACAGCTGGGCCCACCCTCAGTGTTACACACTCGTCCTATAGAACGGACAGCACAGGGACAGCTGGGCCCACCCTCAGTGTTACACACTCATCCTATAGAACGGACAGCACAGGGACAGCTGGGCTCACCCTCAGTTACACACTCATCCTATAGAACGGACAGCACAGGAACAGCTGGGCCCACCCTCAGCGTTACACACTCATCCTGTAGAACGGACAGCACAGGGACAGCTCGGCCCACCCTCAGTTACACACTCATCCTATAGAACGGACAGCACAGGAACAGCTCGGCCCACCCTCAGTTACACACTCGTCCTATAGAACGGACAGCACAGGAACAGCTGGGCCCACCCTCAGTTACACACTCATCCTATAGAACGGACAGCACAGGAACAGCTGGGCTCACCCTCAGTTACACACTCGTCCTATAGAACGGACAGCACAGGAACAACTCGGCCCACCCTCAGTTACACACTCATCCTATAGAACGGACAGCACAGGAACAGCTGGGCCCACCCTCAGTTACACACTCATCCTATAGAACGGACAGCACAGGAACAGCTGGGCCCACCCTCAGTTACACACTCATCCTATAGAACGGACAGCACAGGGACAGCTCGGCTCGCCCTCAGTGTTACAGACTTGTCCTGTTTTGCCCCCACCCCAATCTCAGACCCCACGAATGCCTGATATATGCTCAAGTGAAAACGGCAGGACAGACAAATGGATTAAACGCTAAAAACCTGGGAGCTGAAATAACAAAGTTTGGAAACTGCCAGTGGATCTCCTTCGACCTCTCACAGGGCACATGAAATCCCATGTGCAATTTCCACTTCTATCCCGCCTGGCTTCCCGATTTCATTCTTGCCAATCGACAGACAGGATTCCGTCAGGTAAGTGGTGCTCAGGACCTCATTATCCAGGAGCTACTCCACATACAACTGCTCATCAATGAGCAAAAGGAACTACGACAGTCTCCTGCTGATCGCCAAGCTGTACATGTCCCCCCCCGCCCCACTTAAATTCAGTAAACATTTCAGACTATTCCCCTCCTGTTCCATTTGGGAATCCAACACCCACCAACTCTTCCACTGATGTACACTCCACTCCCAACAATTTTCTACGTCTTCATTTGTTTTGGTCAACACCAACCAAAATATATTGAACAGGATTTGAGAAAGCGGGAGCAGGATTTGGGAAAGCGGGAGCAGGATTTGGGAAAGCGGGAGCAGGATTTGGGAAAGCGGGAGCAGGATTTGGGAAAGCGGGAGCATGATTTGGGAAAGCGGGAGCAGGATTTGGGAAAGCGGGAGCAGGATTTAGGAAAGCGGGCAACCCCAGTGAATTGAAGGCGGACGTTGCTGTGACTGATTGTTGGAGGCTCCTTTGACGTTTATGTTTACAGGACAAACCACCTTTGACATTGTGGGGGAATCACAAGTTATTATGGCAGCTGTCACTGTAAATTAATTGCATTTAATTTTATGCAGACGGTGGGCATTAACTGGTGGTTCACTTGCGATTCTACAAATAGGAGCAGAAGGAAAACTCTGGTGGTTGAGTTGGGAGGCGCGTGCTTGTAACGTGTACCTCTGCAAATAAATACTCAGGAAAGTGTAAAGATTGGATCCAGTTCCATCCTTCGCTGCCTACCTTTATGGAATATACCTGCAACGTTGACACCACTGGTTCTGAACGGTCTACTTGCACACACAGATGACTGCGAGTCCTCTCCGAGGTTTGGGCACCTGAACTTCGAACAGAAAGTGCTGCAACACTCAGCAGGTCTGGCTGCCTCTGGGGAACACCGAACGACAGTCACCCAGCACTTCCACACATTGACTCCGTTTCTCTCTCCACAGATGCTGCTGGGCCTGCGGAGATTTTCCCCTCAGCATGTTCTGCTTTTATTTCACACCTCCAGCATCCACAGTATTTCGCTTTTATTTGAGAACTGCATATTCTGAGTCTTCGGAGTGTTCGTGTCTAACTACTCTGCCCGAGTTGGCAAACTGGAATGACACCAAGTCCTACAACATTTCTTTGCATTGGATGTGTGCGCAATCAGGCAAAATTCATGGTGTTATGGTGTCGTCGACCATTTTTTTAACATTTCCTGACCAAATCGACCCTGCGCACAGCCCACAAAGTCTATTTTGCTGGAGATGAACTTGGCTCCAAAACTGCTGGTGGCCAAGAACAGGCTCTGGTTCAATGAGGGCGGTGGGATGGCACGGTGTGTCAGCCCTGCTACCTCACAGTGCCAGGGACCCGGGTTCAATTCCAGCCTTGGGTCACTGTCTGTGTGGAGTTTGCACTTTGCCCCCTCCCTCAATCTCTACTCTGGCTTGGAGCTTCAACTACACAACTGGCTTCTGTTACTCCTCTCTGAGAGATCCCATCACACAAGTTTTAAGCTCAATTCCTTCACACAACATTCCCCTGGCCAAGGTGCCACCAGCTGACCAATCATTAGGAGTTGCATGACTTAAGGGAGAATTTCTCTGATTTTTCACCTGCCCTTGGAGAAACGTCTTGCCACTGTTTAGTAATTCAGTAGTACCGTTCCAATTTCTTTTGCTCCACGCTGTGATGCACCGAGCACTGAGTAAATGCTTTCAGGTGGTATCCATCAGCCAGGGGCTTCAAAACTGAAGCCTTGTTATTTACTTGCACATTGAATAAACTTATCAGTTTTGATCAGGGTGGCTTCCTGTGGCAATACAGCAAGTCCCTACCTTGCTAGTGACACTCCCGTTCACTGTTGAGAGTCTGGAGCATTGCTGGAGGTGCCTCTGACCAGATGGGGTCTCAAACAGAGGTGCTGTCTGTTTAGATGCAAGGAAAATATTCCAAGGCACCATTCGAAGATCAGCAAGAGGCCTCCCTCCTCCCACCACACGGCGTCCTGGCAAACATCCCAAATTCATTTGTTGTGCGTAAACCCGCTGTGTTTTCCTGTGTAACTACACTAACCGCACTTCAGCATTGGCTGTGGAGCACTCGGAGATGTCAGTGTACATGACAAAGCAGTTGACGAACACAAGCCCTTTCGTCTCTCCCACACTGCCACTATCTATTGGGTTTTCCAAGCTGTTAAGAGACATGCTGGACAGACACTTGCCGACAGAATACAACCTCGATCCGTTTAATGACTTAAAGGCTCTTTTTAAAAGATTGCTCTTTGCTTTGATTTATCTTTTGTTTGTCAAGTGAGAATGTGCGAACAAATGTCTTTCAAACAGATCCAACACAACTCCAGCCAAACCTCACTAAGCGCAGACCTTCTCGAAGCGCCTCACCTCATTATTCCCCCCCCCTTTCAAAGCGAAAATGTTTAACTCTGCTTCGCTTCAGTTCTGATAAATCTTGCAAATCGCTTGCCAAGAAAACGCCTGGATTCGGACTACAAGCACACAGCTTGGGCACCGGATCTCCAACAGTACATGCAAAACACTGCAGGGTCCTCAACTTCATTCTCAACATTGGCTTTGGCCAACTATCACTGCATCTCCTTTCAAATCCATCCCATCAGTAAGTGGTGGGGGTGAACTGATCAGACAGGCGGGCTCGATGCAGAATTATGTTTATGTCAGGCGGAACGGTGGCGCAGTGGTTAGCACTGCTGTCTCAAGGCACCGAGGAGGGTAGCAGAGTGGTTATCACTGCTGCTACACGGTGTCAAGGAGGGTAGCACAGTGGTGCAGTGGGTTAGCACTGTTGCCTCACTGGCGCCGAGGTCCCAGGTTCGATCCCGGCCCTGGGTCCGCTGTCCGTGTGGAGTTTGCACATTCTCCCCGTGTCTGCGTGGGTCTCACCCCCACAACCCAAAGATGTGCAGGGTAGGTGGATTGGCCACGCTAAATTGCCCCTTCATTGGAAAGAAGGAAGAATTGGGTCATCTAAATTTATATATAAAAAAGAAAAGGCCGCAGTGCAGAGGGCCACACCCCAAATCCCCCACCCCTCCCCACCACACCCACCCACCCCATAGAAACAAGAGGGTAAATTCTTAAAATAGACACGGCCATCTCCCACCAAACATCGTTCCTCTGAACCTTTAATCCACGTGAATGTAGATACTCTGTGGTCGCAAATGCAATATTGAGGCAAGTGCCAGTCAGCAGATTTTGCACAGGCTTCAGAAACCACCCCAGCTCCTTCGAAATGTCCCGATGGCAACTACGTTTTCAGCTTGGCCAGTTGTCTTTCCGAGTCTCTGACTGGCTACCCGGTCAGCCGGGATTGCCCACCCCAAGTCAAACTCGAGACGGAGCGCAGTGCATTGTTCAGGGTGCACGGCAGGAGGCTTTCGATGCAGTTGGTGGCGTTAGCTTCATCGGAATGAATCAGATGAAAGCAGCTGAGAATGCCAGAATTGTGTTCACTATTCTTGGGCCACTCTTTGCTGCTCTGAACATGCGAGCGGCCTACGGGTAAAATAGCGAATTCGTCAGGCCATCTATTCAAGAATATAGACGTGCACGTCATCAGGGCAGGATTAGGGCTCCACAAGGAGGAACCTTGGTGTAACTCGATGAAAAAAGAGAGAGGAAAGCTCTTAACAAGATCTTCCTTTGAGCACACGAGATGTTCTGCTGCAGGGTCTCCAGTTTCAGATACCCACACAGACCTCCTGACTGGTCCTTATTTCCATTTCCCAACTTTTTTGAGGTTTTCTGCTTTTTATTATTCCCCTTCCGTGAGCGACGCTTAAATATCTTTTTCTGAAGATTGCTATAAAAAGTTACACTTCTGCCCGATTAGCATCAGCAATCTGAGTAAAGATGCAAATCAGAAAGAAGCTGCACTCATGCGGAACCTGCCACATCCACAGGATGCTTTGAAGTGCTTCACGGACAATTAATTACTTTCGGAGTTGTCGTCAGGATCTCCCACTTTCTCGGATGCGAGCCCACAATCCTGTGGGAAACCGGGAAGGCTCGGGGTTTGGTCACTTCATATACGGCCAACAAAACGTTTAGTGATCACTTTGGGTGCAGAGAAAGCTTTTGACTGGTTGAAGTGGAATCATTTATTTTATAAGCTGCAGGAGGGGAGCATGTAGAGTGGATACAAGTGGTCTATAAAAGCCCCCTGGCGACAGTTCTTACGAGCGGTTCTAGGTGTGAGAATTTGAGTCTCCAGAGAGGGACTCCCGTTATCCCAGTTAGTGTTCACAATAGCGACTGAGTCCCTAGTGGAGACAGTCAGGATCCTTCAGAATTGTTGCTAGTCAGTGGAGGGATGCAATATAAGATTACGGTGTACGCGGATGACGTGTTGCTATTTGTATCTAAGCCAGACGTTCCAATCTCCGCTATTTTTGATGTTGTGGGTAGATTGAGTTTATTCTCGGGTTATAAAATCTATTTTTACCAAGACTGAGACTATGCCATTGGCACTGCTCAGAGAGAGCACTCCCTCCTTGGCGAATCTCCCATCTACCCAGTCCCTTACAGGGTTTATTCATTTGGGTGATTTTGTTGACCCCCTCTTTCAGACATTTGCATGGGGCAAACTCCGCCCTCCACCCCCCTCACTCGCGTCTGAGAAGTTTGATCCTCAGCGCCGTTCCCCCTCCTCAATATCGTGGCTGGGTGGGATAGCTCTTGATTACGATGAATGTGCTGCCTCGGTGATTATAGCTTTTACAGATTCTGCTAATCTTGCTGTCTGAGGCCCTCAGTTCTTTTACCACGGACCAAACAGAAACCTTGCTTCTAACTAGCCAATCTGCGGTTTCCTAGTTCAAAGGTGGGGTTGGGGGGGGGCGCCGAATATTAAAATGTATCAGTTAGCTTCGCATGTTCGATTCATACGAGAGTGGGTTAGAGAGGGCCCTCCTCCATTTGCCTCGATATTGAAGCTGGCCAATCTGTGCATGCTCTAGATGCCTCTGTTCTTTCTCCGGGATTTCAAGGATGTGTCTGTCAAGTGCGAAAATCCTATCATCGTTTGAGAGTGCGGAGGATGGTCCGTGAGCTGGAAGGGAGATCTCATTTAAATTCTGCTCCCTCTCCCATTCAGGACAATCCAGATTTCCCACCAGGACATGGATTTGAAATCTGGAGGGATAGAGATCTTCGTTAACTGGGTGATGTGTTCCATCTGTCCCCAGTTGCCCTTTGACACGCAGCCATTCACACATTCTAATCTCTTAATGTGCCACTATCAATCCCCTTCTCAGCCTTAATCATCCCCATTTATATTCCTTTTACCTTTCTGTCCACGCCACCTTTGTCAATCTCTATCTATCGCTGGCCCTCTACCCAGCCCCACTGCTCCACGCCCCCCAACAGTATAAATCCGACCCTATTTCCACTTCTCTCCAGCTTTGACAGCGAATATTGAAGAGGAGACTTGGGCAGATATGGGAAAAATGCCAGGAGAATCTCAGTCTGTAATAGAACAAAGGAGACTCGGGTTGAAAATATTACAGCATCTACATATCACTCCAAGCTTAAGATACATGTTTTGACCCTACCACATCCTCGCTGTGCCGCATGTGCAAAATAGTCAAGGGAGACGACTTCAGGAAGCAAAGTACTGTACACACCCCTGTCAGCACCAACAGGGCCGAGGTGGAGATGGTTAGCAGTTTCAAATTCCTAGGGGTGCACATCACCAAAAATCTGTCCTGGTCCACTCACGTCGACGCTATCACCAAGAAAGCACAACACGCCTATACTTCCTCAGGAAACTAAGGAAATTCGGCATGTCCACATTAACTCTTACCAACTTTTACAGATGCAGCATAGAAAGCATCCTATCGGGCTGCATCGCAGCCTGGTATGGCAACTGCTCGACCCAGGACCGCAAGGAACTTCAGAGAGTCGTGAATACCACCCAGTCCATCACACGAACCTGCCTCCCATCCATTGACTCCATCTACACCTCCCGCCACCTGGGGAAAGCGGGCAGCATAATCAAGGATCCCTCCCACCCAGCTTACTCACTTTTCCAACTTCTTCCATTGGGCAGGAGATACAGAAGTCTGAGAACACGCACAAACAGACTCAAAACAGCTTCTTCCCAGCTGTTACCAGACTCCTAAATGACCCTCTTGTTGACTGACATAACACTACACCCTGTACGCTTCAACCGATGCCAATGCTTATGTAGTTTACATTGTATATCTTGTATTGCCCTATTATGTGATAGAGATAGAGAAATACAGCACAGAACAGGCCCTTCGGCCCACGATGTTGTGCCGAACTTTTGTCCTAGGTTAATCATAGAATTTTGGACACTAAGGGCAATTTTTCATGGCAATTCCACCCAACCTGCACATCTTTGGACATTCTCATGTATTTTCTAGTATTTTCTTGAATTTTGTTTAATTCCCTTTTCTTCCATGTACTGAATGGTCTATTGAGCTGCTTGCAGAAAAACACTTTTCACTGCACCTCGTACACGTGACAATAAACAAATCCAATCCAATGCATTGTGTTCTGCCTGTGTCAAAATTAAACCTGGTCTGGTGCGCATAAAGAGGAACTAGTCGATAGGGCCTCAGAACTCAATTCTTTCTTCTTAATCCTGGGGCTCCCAGTTAGAAATAAAATTGATGCGAATGCAAAAAAGGCGGTCTAATATCCTGACATTTGCAGAACGGAAGACTATCCTCTGCTCCTGAAGTAGCAATAAATCTCCTTCAGTTCAGAATTGGCACAGAATTACCATGGAATGTATCTCAATGGAATTCCTAACCTGTATCCTCCCATCCAAATTGCTTGCATTCAGAAAAGTAGGGGGCCACTATCTCAAACACGTAGGTTCCGTAATGTCAGTTCCTGGTCCAACAAGGTTTTCCATAAGCTATGTAATACTGCCTTTGTCATCCTCTCTGGCAGGGTGTGCACCGTTTACACCCCCTCCCCTTGCTTGCCTGTCAGTATTTTAGTATAAATGGAGGCACCCGAGGTGCGGCACGGTGGCTCAGTGGTTAGCACTGCTGCCTCACGGCGCCGAGATCCCGGGTTCGATCCCGGCCCTGGGTCACTGTCCGTGTGGAGTTTGCACATTCTCCCAGTGTTTGCGTGGGTCTCACCCCCACAACCCAAAGATGCGCAGGGTAGGTGGATTGGCCACGCTAAATTGCCCCTTCATTGGAAAACATTAATTGGGTACTCTAAATTTATTTTTAAAAATGCGGACAGGTTCGGAGAACTGGAAGCAGTGATGTTGTTTCCTGTGCCTGGAGGATCTAGAAGAAGGGGTTCACAGTCTCAGGGTACAGGCTGGGCCATTCAGGACTGAGAGGAGGCGAAAGCTCTTCACGTAGAGGGCAGTGAACCTGTGGAATACTCCCCCACAGGGGGCTGTGGAGGCCAAGTCACTGAATATTGAAGGAGGAAATGGATAATCTCTACACTCTAAAGGTAGGGTGCTCTGTCCAAGGGCCGGTGCAGACTCGATGGGCCAAATGGCCTCCTTCTGCACTGTAAATTGTATGATCAGCCTCGACCATGTTGAACGGGGGAGCAGGCTTGAAGAGCCGAACTCCTGTTCCTACAAGAGATATGGCTTGTGGTTAAGCGAATGTCTCCCTCCCCGTCCCCCCTAGACACGAATAACAGATGGGGGAGACCATTCCGTCCAGTTTCCGTCCTTTCCCCAGCGTTTCTGCGCAGGTACGCTTCAGACAACCTCAAAGGGTTTTCAGGGAGAAGGTGATCTTACTCTGTTCTCCCCGTTCCTAATTCGACCTCACTGAACAAACAAACGTCTGTTCTGAAGGATGTGGACGGCTGCCAGTTTGTAAAGCTGTTAATGACGGCAGCTGCTGGCAAAACCAACAGGCTCTGAACAACAAGGGAAGAAGGTTTTCTGGGTTAGGAGGAGTTTAACGCAGTGGAATGTGAGTAATTAACGCAAGCTTGATCTTTGCTTTGCCGGCCGTTCTGACCGTACTCCACAATAGAAACGCTGCTTCGATATAAAGTCAAGGCATCGTACATCGACAGCTCTGTGCCCGGCCCCTCCTCTGGGTCTCCAAGCAGCAGCTGCATCAGCTGCCCCATTGGAAATGACAGCTTGATAAAGGCCAGCCAGAATGGCAACCACAGGCTTTTCATAGGCACACCGAGCTGCATGGGGACTACGGCCTCAGTGAACATCTTGGGACATTCCAAGGTTGAACGCTGCAACCTACTCCTTCACCACCTCTCTGTCTCTCTCTTTCTGTTCTGTAATGTGTTCGTTCTGCTGATTCCTGCGATCCCCACCTCAAAACATCAGTAACATGAGCAAACTGAGCATCGTGTATGTGCGGAAAGTCAACAGGGAACAAAGCACTGTCCTGGTCCTCTTAGTCTTGTCTGGAGCCCTTGGTGAAGGGGCTGAGTTACGCTGTGACGTAGGGACAGGCTGGGCCTTGATGAAGGGGCTGAGGTTACGCTGTGACGTAGGGACAGGCTGGGCCTTGGTGAAGGGGCTGAGGTTACGCTGTGACACAGGGACAGGCTGGGCCTTGGTGAAGGGGCTGAGGTTACGCTGTGACACAGGACAGGCTGGGCCTTGGTGAAGGGCTGAGGTTACGCTGTGACGTAGGGACAGGCTGGGCCTTGGTGAAGGGGCTGAGGTTACGCTGTGACGTAGGGACAGGCTGGGCCTTGGTGAAGGGGCTGAGGTTACGCTGTGACACAGGACAGCTGGGCCTTGGTGAAGGGGCTGAGGTTACGCTGTGACACAGGGACAGGCTGGCCTTGGTGAAGGGGCTGAGGTTACGCTGTGACGTAGGGACAGGCTGGGCCTTGGTGAAGGGGCTGAGGTTACGCTGTGACGTAGGGACAGGCTGGGCCTTGAAGGGCTGAGGTTACGCTGTGACGTAGGGACAGGCTGGGCCTTGGTGAAGGGGCTGAGGTTACGCTGTGACACAGGGACAGGCTGGGCCTTGGTGAAGGGGCTGAGGTTACGCTGTGACGTAGGGACAGGCTGGGTCTTGGTGAAGGGGCTGAGGTTACGCTGTGACACAGGGACAGGCTGGGCCTTGGTGAAGGTGCTGAGGTTACGCTGTGACGTAGGGACAGGCTGGGCCTTGAAGGGCTGAGGTTACGCTGTGACACAGGGACAGGCTGGGCCTTGGTGAAGGGGCTGAGGTTACGCTGTGACACAGGGACAGGCTGGGCCTTGGTGAAGGGGCTGAGGTTACGCTGTGACACAGGGAGTAATAAGCAACGTGGGAAAAAGGGGGACCTGTGGATGTGGTGTACTGAGATTTCCAGAAGGCCCTATCCTCCGGTTTCCCACCGCTTTCTCTGTTTGTTTATTCCTTTCATCGAGTTTGTTTCTGAAGCGCAATCCTGCTGCCTGAGAGTTCCAGAAGGCGCCACATTAGGGTTACTGTACAATGTAAGAGCTCATGGTGGAGCGAATAACGTGTCCAGCATGGATAAAGGGCCGGTTATCTACAGGAAACAGTGTCGCATAAATCATTTCTGGGTTGGCACAAAGTAAAGATTGGAGTGTCACAGGGAACATTGCTGGGGCCTCAACTATTTGGGATGAGGAGACCAAACGTCTGGTTGATGGAATTTGCAGCTGACACAAGAGAAAAGTTTTGAACAGACGAAGAGAATCTGCAAAAGGATTATGGATAGGTTGAGCGGGCAAACATCGGGCAGAGGGACTGCAATGTGGGCAAATGTGAGCTTGCCCACTCTGGCAGGAAGACAGAGAAGCAGCAAATTATTTCAATAAGAGACTGCACAACTCTTGATGCGCAGAGGCATGGGAGTGTGTCAGTACATGAATCACAATCTGCAGGCACAGCAAGGGCAAATGGGTTGTTGTCATTTATTGCAAGGGGAATGCTATTGAAAAAATGGCATTGCTGAGTCCACGCCTGGAATAGTGTGCACAAGTTTGGTCTCTGTTTTAAGAAAAAAAAATTACATTAAAATAAAATAAAATGTGCGGCACGTGGTGCAGTGGTTAGCACTGGGGCTACAGTGCCGAGGTCCCAAGTTCAAATACCGCCCTAGGTAGCACAAGTGGATAGCACAAGTGCTTCACAGCGCCAGGTCCCAGGATCAATTCCCCTCTGGGTCACTGTCTGTGCGGAGTCTGCACGTTCTCGTGTCTGCGTGGGTTTCCTCCCACAGTCCAAAGACGTGCAGGTTGGTGGATTGGCCGTGCTAAATTGCCCCTTAGTGTCCAAAAGGTTAGGAGGGGTGGTTG
>NC_052175.1:14412529-14427593 GCF_902713615.1 Scyliorhinus canicula | reverse complement strand
GGTTACGGGGATAGGGTGGAAGTGAGGGCTTAAGTGGGTCGGTGCAGACTCGATGGGCCGAATGGCCTCCTTCTGCACTGTACGTTCTATGTTCTAGGTCACTGTCCGTGTGGAGTTTACACATTGTCCCTGAGTTTGAGGTTTCACTCCCACAACCCAAAGATGTGCAGGTTAGGTGGGTTGGCCACGCTAAATTGCCCCTTAAAATAATTGGGTGCTCTAAATTTAAGAAAAAAAAGATAGAAAAAAATACATAAATGCAACCAAATTACCGCGGATGATGGGATCTGAAACCAAAAGAGAAAATGCTGGAAAATCTCAGCAGGAAACAAAATAAATGCTGAGTGAAAGCTTTGACCTGAACACAATAACTGGGTTCATTGCTGGAGAGATAACGTTGAATGAGTACAGTATCAAGTTCAATGGATCTGTCAAAACTTATTCGACATAATAGCTTATTCCGTTGTTCAAAATCCCTTTGTTCTGGATGTTAAAATGAGCATCTGCAGGGAACTTTGACAAAGGGTCACCTGGACTCGAAACGTTAGCTCTTTTCTCTCCCTACAGATGCTGCCAGACCTGCTGAGATTTTCCAGCAGATTCTTTTTGGTAAAAAATTACATCCTAGGCAGTTCAGAGAAGGTTTATTTGATGGAGTCCTGGGGTTGGGTTATTTTATGGGAAGGTTGGGCCCATGTCCATTTGGAGATGGATCTTACTGAACATATAAAGATCCTGAGGGGACTTGACCGAGAGGTGCGTCGCCTTCTGGGAGACACAGTTTAGAAATAAGGGATCTCGCATTTAATGGAGACGAGAATCTATTCTCCCAATGGATCATTAGTCTGCGGAGTCTCTTTTCCAGAGAGGAGTGGATGGTGGGCCACTGGAACGTTTCTACGTCAGAGGCAGATGGGATTTTTGACTAAGTCAAAGGGTACTGAGGGAGGTGGAATGTTGAGGCCACAATCTATTCGGCCATCAACTTATTGAATGGTGGAGCAGGCTCGATGGGTTGATTTGCCTCTTCCTGCTTCACATTTGTGATGTTTGTACCGCTTAAATAAGAGAGTGGCTCAAGTGTCCGGTTTGCAATCGAGTGTCATAACTCAGTGATCAAACAGACTAACGATCAATGAAAAGATCATGAGGGCTGTAAGAATTCAGTGTTATAGAAACACTCGTAATCATCAAACCCAAAACTGGGACATCCCCAAACACGTAGAATCACCACAGTGCAGAATGAGGCCATTCGGCCCATGGGTTTGCACCGACCCTCCAACAGAGCACCCCACCTCGGCCCACTCCCCCCCCCCCCCCCCCCCCCCCACCCCCCACCTCTCCCCACTCCCCCCCCCCCCCACCTCGGCCCACTCCCCCCCCCCCCCCCCCTCGGCCCACTCCCCCCCCCCCCACCTCCCACCTCGGCCCACTCCCCCCCCCCCCCCCACCTCGGCCCACTCCCCCCCCCCCCCCCCCCCCCCCTCCCCCCCCACTCTCCCCCCCCCCCCCCCCACCTCGGCCCACTCCCCCCCCCCCCCCCCACCTCCCACCTCGCCCACCCCCCCCCCCCCCCTCGCCCCTCCCCCCCCCCCCCCCCACCTCGGCCCACTCCCCCCCCCCCCACCCCCACCCCACTCCCCCCCCCCCCCCCCCCTCCCCCCCCCCCCCCCCCCCCCCTCGCCCACTCCCCCCCCACCCCCCCTCGGCCCACTCCCCCCCCCCCCACCTCGGCCCATTCCCCCCCCCCCACCTCGCCCACTCCCCCCCCCACCTCGGCCCACTCCCCCCCCCCCCCCACCTCGGCCCACTCCCCCCACCTCGGCCCCCCCCCCCCCCCACCTCGGCCCACACGCCCCCCCCCCCCAACTCGGCCCACTCCCCCCCCACCTATGCCCACTCCCCCCCACCTCGGCCCACTCCCCCCCACCTCGGCCCACTCCCCCCCCCCGCCCCCACTCCCCCCCACCTCGGCCCACTCCCCCCCACCTCGCCCACTCCCCCCCACCTCGGCCCACTCCCCCCCCACCTCGCCCCTCCCCCCCACCTCGTCGGCCCTCCCCCCCCCTCGGCCCACTCCCCCCCACCTCGGCCCACTCCCCCCCACCTCGGCCCACTCCCCCCCACCTCGGCCCACTCCCCCCACCTCGGCCCACTCCCCCACCGTGGCCCAGTAACCCTGCACATTGATCTCGGCCAATCCACACGAACTGCACATCTTCGGACTGTGGGAAGAAACCGGACTCCCACGCAGACACGGAGAAAGGTGCAAACTCCACACCCAAGGCCGGATCCTTGCCGCTGTGGGCGGCAGTGCGAGCCTCTGTGCCGCCCCAGTAAAATGGAACAAGCCAGGCGGGGGTGGGTGAATCCTCAGGGATGCATAAACGGAGCCCCTCGCACACAGGAAGTGGCTATTCTGTCAGAACCCAGTGATGCAGGCATTTCTGTACTTCTCATTGTGACCGACTGCGGGTGTTGGCAAAGGCCACGATTTTAAAGACGCAAAAGCACCGATACATGACACAACTGACCACCTGTCTCAGTCCAGTAAGAGCAGTCAGAGGAGAGGACTGTCGGCCCACACTCCCTCTGAACCACAGTGATGTCAGTCTGTCCCCACACAGACGTTCGTTACGTCCCCACGTAAACAGAACCAAACCAGTAATGACGGCACGCCACAAGACTCACCGACGTGGATAGGAGCCGGGAAGAGCCCGTAGTCATGTTCCCCAGGAATGTACTCCAGCTTCTCCTTCTTCACCAGAATCAGACGACTCTTTGGACTAAGGAGAAAAAACACGACCGGTTAACATGAGGAACAAAAAGGAAGTTTTCATCAGGCAACAATCGCAACATTACAACCACAGCAACCGCATCCTTCTTGACAGTCAACCTCGCTGTGTACACTAGTATTCGGTACAGCTTTCTGAATGCAGTGTGTCCACTGGTGTGCATCGCCACACGCTCCAATAACACAAGGGACTGGATTATTGATGCTACTTGACCACCAGCGTATTCAGAGGCTCCTTTAACCCCCGTGGTCTCACCAACATACTCCCGCTAATGTAAGAGGGAATCGGTTTGAAATCTAGTTCCTTATCTATTCCATTGCCATCCCTATTATAAAACACACAAATCAATTTCCTGGTAATCTTTTCCCAATAATCAGCAACGACAAGATGCAACGGAGCACAGCTCCAGGCCCCAGGTTTACATTTTATTCATCAGCTCCTCTGCACCACACGGGATCTACTGCACACAGAGCCAAAAGGTTACAAATCTTTGGGGAACACATATTCCCAGTCATGCACGCACTGTCCTCATTAAACACTCCCAGGACAGGGACAGCGCGGGGTTAGATACAGAGTAAAGCTTCCTCTACACTGTCCCCATCAAACACTCCCAGGACAGGTACAGCACGGGTTAGATACAGAGTTAAGCTCCCTCAACACTTTCCCCATCAAACACTCCCAGGACAGGTACAGCACGGGTTAGATACAGAGTAAAGCTCCTCTACACTGTCCTCATCAAACACTCCCAGGACAGGTGCAGCACGGGTTAGATACAGAGTAAAGCTCCCTCTACACTGTCCCCATCAACACTCCCAGGACAGGTGCAGCACGGGGTTAGATACAGAGTAAAGCTTCCTCTACACTGTCCCCATCAAACACTCCCAGGACAGGGACAGCACGGGGTTAGATACAGAGTAAAGCTCCCTCTACACTGTCCCATCAAACACTCCCAGGACAGGTACAGCACGGGGTTAGATACAGAGTAAAGCTCCCTCTACACTGTCCCCATCAAACACTCCCAGGACAGGTACAGCACGGGGTTAGATACAGAGTAAAGCTCCCTCTACACTGTCCCCATCAAACACTCCCAGGACAGGTACAGCACGGTTTAGATACAGAGTAAAGCTCCCTCTACACTGTCCCCATCAAACACTCCCAGGACAGGTACAGCATGGGTTAGATACAGAGTAAAGCTCCCTCTACACTGTCCCCATCAAACACTCCCAGGACAGCAGTGGGCAGCACGGTAGCATTGTGGATAGCGCAACTGCTTCAAAGCTCCAGGGTCTCTGGTTCGATTCCGACTTGGGTCACTGTCTGTGCGGAGTCTGCACAACCTCCCTGTGTGTACGTGGGTTTCCTCCGGTGCTCCGGTTTCCTCCCACAGTCAAAAGATGTGCAAATTAGGTGGATTGGCCGTGATAAATTGCCCTTAGTGTCCAAAAATTGCCCTTAGTGTTGGGTGGGGTTACTGGGTTATGGGGATGGGTGGAGGTGTTGACCTTGGGTAGCTGCTCTTTCCAAGAGCCGGTGCAGACTCGATGGGCAGAATGGCCTCCTTCTGCACTGTAAATTCTATGACAGGTACAGCACGGGTTAGATACAGAGTAAAGCTCCCTCTACACTGTCCCCATCAAACACTCCCAGGACAGGTACAGCACGGGGTTAGATACAGAGTAAAGCTCCCTCTACACTGTCCCCATCAAACACTCCCAGGACAGGGACAGCACGGGTTAGATACAGAGTAAAGCTCCCTCTACACTGTCCCCATCAAACACTCCCAGGACAGGTACAGCACGGGGTTAGATACAGAGTAAAGCTCCCTCTACATTCCCCATCAAACATCCCAGGACAGTTACAGCACGGGGTTAGATACAGAGTAAGCTCCCTCACACTTTCCCCATCAAACACTCCCAGGACAGGTACAGCACGGGGTTAGATACAGAGCAAAGCTCCCTCTACACTGTCCCCATCAAACACTCCCAGGACAGGTACAGCGGGGTTAGATACAGAGTAAAGCTCCCTCTACACTGTCCCATCAAACACTCCCAGGACAGGTACAGCACGGGGTTAGATACAGAGTAAAGCTCCCTCTACACTGTCCCCATCAAACACTCCCAGGACAGGTACAGCACGGGGTTAGATACAGAGTAAAGCTCCCTCTACACTATCCCCATCAAACACTCCCAGGACAGGTACAGCACGGGTTAGATACAGAGTAAAGCTCCCTCTACACTGTCCCCATCATACGCTCCCAGGACAGGTACACACGGGTTAGATACAGAGTAAAGCTCCCTCTACACTGTCCCCATCAAACACTCCCAGGACAGGTACAGTGTGTTTTTGAAAATCCTGGTTTGCTAGGCAGCCAGGTTTTGTGGCCACAAAAGGTGCAATTAAAGAATCATAAAAGTTGGGCGAATGGGGGTTTTGTTTTTTGAAAGAGGGCCTCCCGGGGAGTAGATAATTAGAGACAGCGTGTCTTTTTTGGTGTAAGGTGATGTAGTTAATGGGAGGAGCCAGAGGTTGAAGGTGGTGAGTGTTTCAGTATTGAAGTAGGTTTGGACTGGGATGTGAACAGATAAGAAGCTCTCACTCCATTGAGGTTACACCTGTCTGTGGACAGAATAGCAGTTTCTGGAGATAGTTATTTACGGACTTGCCTTGTGGGCAGATCAGCAGGTCATTTCAAGGCAGTGAGTTGAAGATTTGTCTGTGAACAGGAAAAATTTAACGGCTGGCAGTTTAAAGAGTAAATTGAGACAGCCAAACATCTGCAGGCTGGATCCTGAAGGATATCGCTTTGTCAAAGTGGTTTATCCAAGACACCTCTTTACACCAAGTACCCTGGGTCCGCTAACTGCATTTACAAGTGGGTTCTGACCAGAGATGGGTGTTGGGTTGAGTGGAGATAAAGTTAGCAGTTAAGAGTTATTGTTTAATTGTATTGATAAGCATTAACTGGTAATTGAAACCTTAGTTAGTAATACTGTGTTAGTAATAAAGTTTGTTTCAATCTACCATACCCCTACGGGCAGCATGGTAGCACAGTGGTGAGCACAGTTGCTTCCCAGCTCCAGGGTCCCAGGTTCGATTCCTGGCTTGGGTCACTGTCTGTGCGGAGTCAGCACGTCCTCCCCGTGTCTGCGTGGGTTTCCTCCCACAGTCCAAAGATGTGCAGTTTAGGTGGATTGGCCATGCTAAATTGCCCTAAGTGACTATAAAAGTGGGGTGGGTTACTGGAATAGGGTGGAGATGAGAGTTGGGTAGGGTGCTCTGTCCAAGGGCCGGTGCAGCCTCGATTGCCGAATGGCCTCCTTCTGCACTGTAAATTCTATGATAACCCATGATAATCTGTGCGTGGAGTCACTCCTGAAGTGATTTATCCTTTCCTCACAATCTTACAAATTAAACAAAATATTGGGGTTCTCTCCCGTATCCTAGCAACTGTTGGGTCTGCTCTGGCATCGTAATACTGGGGGTTTAGACAGTGTAACACATCATTCAATCCAGTCAGTCCATGTGGAATTTGTGCTCCACTCAAGCCTCCCCACATTTTTCTCATTTAAATCTACCATCATAACCATCTATTCCCTCCTCCCTCATGAATTGTCCAGCGCCCCCTCAAATGCATCGATATTATTTGTCTCTGTGGAAGCGAGTGGAACGTTCTCGCCACTGTCTGGGTGAAGGAGGTTTCTGCCCAGCTCCCGAATGGGTCTCTGATGACTATCTAATATTGACCAGCCTCCAGCTATGGTATTCCGCCCAGAGGGAACATTCTCTCTGTATTCCACTCTATGAAAACGCCTCAGGATTTTAAAGACGGCCATTAGTGTGGTGAATGTATCGCTGTAAATACACAAGGGGTTAATGTAATTACACGTAGACGAGCTAGACACTAGAGGGAGCAACCAGAGACATGACACAGACATTCAACCAATAGGCCAGTAAGATAGGACACGACCGATGGGCATTCACGACACACCACAGAGATGACACTACCACAGGGGGGCCTTACCCATATAAAAGGACACAGCACACATGATCTTCCTCTTTCCAGTGGAGACTCTGAGTGAGTACACATGGTTGATTTGAAACACATCACACCCACCACGTGGATTGTAGCAGACTGGTTAGATAGTCTGAGTAGCTATGGCAGAATTAACAGGAGAGTCGATCCAAGTAGAATTGTTAACAGTTTAATAAATGTGTTAAAGCTATCTCCAAGTCTGAATCTTGCTTTGTCAGAGTGCACATCAAGGAAGCAGCTTATGCCACGTCAAGAGCGTAACAAAGCAATTAGGTAATTCCCTCAGCTTTTATTTTTCAACCAGTCTTAACCATCAGCAGACAGGTCAAATCTTCGAGTGCATAATCGTGGAGGAAGAAAATGCTCTGCCTCTAGCATCCTTCCTTTCTGTCCTTAAACATATAGAGACAAACAATGCAGCCACAATGTGCAATGCTTCAATAAATGATTCCTCCCCTCTCTGTTTTCCCACTGCTGGAGCAATGTTTTACTTCAGTCCATCCAGCCCCTTGTCAGCAGGCTTCAATTCCATGCAATTTGCCAGTGACACATCAACTCACCGATAATAACGTGGCAGTGTGTCCTTTATTCAAAAAAAGAGAGATCAGGTCTAGTGCTGGCCATGCAGAAAATAGCTTCAGCTTGGCTGCCAAATATTCTAATAGTTAGCTCACTTCACATTGCCCGGAACCATCCCAAACTCTAACCAGAGAAGGCCACAAGGTCCACCTGGATGAAGTGCACCCTCAGCCACTGTGGGAGCTTTTCTCTCCCATGCTCCTTAATCAAGGCTAACTATTACTCACACGTGCAACCCAGCGGCAGATGAGCGGCTGGGAGGGCCTCAATGTGAGGAGAGGCTGTGGACTGCAAATGGCTGCAGTGAAAAGACGCCAACAATCTTTAACTGAAAGATTAAAATCCAAGGCCTACACACAAAAAAAAACATTCCCGATGAATTTTCTCAAACGACCCACAAAGCTGCAAAAGGTTGCACAAGAAATCGGGAGGAGCAAGCCCTTCAGTTCCTCAAGCCTACTCTGCCCTTCAACAAGGCCACGGAAAGGGCAGCACGGTGGCACAGTGGGTTAGCACTGCTGCCTCAGGGCGCCGAGGACCCAGGTTCGATCCCGGCTCTGGGTCACTGTCCGTGTGGAGTTTGCACATTCTCCCCGTGTTTGCGTGGGTTTCACCCCACAACCAAAGATGTGATGAGGGGGATAGATAGCGTGGACGTCATAGACTATTTCCTCGGGTGGATGTAGCTTGTTACAAGGGGGCATAACTATAAGGTTCAGGGTGGGAGATATAGGAGGGATGTCCGAGGTAGGTTTCTTTACTCAGAGAGTGGTTAGGGTGTGGAATGGACTGCCTGCTGTGATAGTGGAGTCGGACACTTTAGGAACCTTCAAGTGGATATTGAATAGGCACATGGAGCACACCAGAATAACAGGAGTGGGGTAGCTTGATCTTGGTTTCGGACAAGGCTCGGCACACTATCGAGGGCCGAAGGGCCTGTTCTGGGCTGTACTATGTTCTATGTGCAGGTAGGTGGATCGGCCCCACTAATTACCCCTTAATTGGAAAAAATGAATTAGGTACTCAATTTATTTTTTTAAAAAACAAGGCCACCGATGATCTGATCGCGACCTCAACTCCATTTTGTCTGCGCCCCACCCTACACTTCCTTGTAAATCAAAAACCTGTCAAACGTCGACGTTCTTAACACTCAGCCTATTTAATGACACAGCCTCCACTGCTCGCAGGAGCAGAGAAGGCCAAAGACTACAACCCCTCGAGATAAGATATCCCACCTCATTGCAGCTGTAAAATGGGAGATGCCTGGTGTGTTTTTTTTTTAAATACTGTGCCCATGTTGTGGATTTCCTCCACCAGGGGAAACATCCTCTCAGCATTCACCTCCAGACACGGCCCCTCACAACGTTAGGCGTAAGGTTACCTCTCTTATTCTGACTGCAGTGCGTATCGCCCAACCTGCTCACTGGTTCCCTCGCAAGGCAATCCCTTCATCCAGGGAGCAGCCTCGTGAACCTTCTCTGAACTGCACCCAATGCCAGTATAGCCCTCCGTCAATAAGGGGAGGTCAAAACCACACTCAGTACTCTAGGTGCGCTTCACCAAGAGCTGGCACCGACGTAGCAAAGTTGCTGACTTTACACTCCAATCATTTTTTTTAAATATGATCTTTATTGCACAAGTAGGCTCACATTACACCGCAATGAAGTTACTATGAAAGCCCCCAGTCGCCACTTCAGCGCCTGTTCGGGGTACACGAGGGAGAATTCAGAATGTCCAATCGCCCACAGCACGTCTTTCGGGACTTGTGGGAGGAAACCGGAGCCCCGGAGGAAACCCCCACGCAGACACGGGGGAGAACGTGCGGACATCCGCACAGACAGTGACCCAAGCCGGAATCAAACTCGTCACCCTGGCGTTGTGAAACCATTGTGCTAACCACTGTCTACCGTGCTTGCCCACAATGGCGGTCCTCCCTAGCAATGAGGACAACAGTCCACTTCCTAATTATTTGTTGTGTCTGTATGAATCGGTGACTCTTGCATTCAATCCCCTTGTCCTGCAGCACTGTGCAAGTCTCTGTATTTAAATAATATGCGTTTTTCCTGTCAAAATCAACAGTCGCACGTTTCGCTCACTGGCCACACCTGTGCCCACTTCACCTACCATCCCTGTAACTCTTTGCCCACTCTGTGCCCTCCTTACACATGCTCTCCTATATTATCAGCAAATTCGGTCAAAATCTCTTTGTCCCTATATCTTATAGACTGGAAACAGTGTCCCAGCCCAGGGACCTGCTCCTCGCCTTTGCAAAGGGATGGCCGATGGCCTCCATTGCCCTTAGCGTTGGAATTTGCTGCCTGAAAGGGCGTGGGAATTTAGATGGCGGTTGCGATGCCGAGGCAGACAGGGGATATGGCAGAGTACAGGAAAATGGATTAGAATGGGTAGGTGGTTGTTTTGACCATCGCAGACGGAATGGCCGAAGGGCCTGTTCTGGGCTCTGTAACCTGACCATGGGGTTACAGTTTTGCCAAAGTGAAGATGGCCCATTTATACCTGGACTCTATTTTCTGTTAGTTAGCTCGTTCTGTCTCTCTCTATTGTCATGTGTGAGTACCTTTAAGAGCTGGGTGTTTATCAAAATAGCTGCAGTGATGTCAGATGTGTGGTGGAGCTGGGCTGGCTGTCTTTCACTTTCGTTTTGGGCAGGCAGCTACAGTGTTTGTTTAGTTTTGTTTGAGAGCTGGATTGTTGCAGGCAAAGCAAGCAGCTGGATAAAGATCTGCAACCTAAAGACTGTCTCCAGATCATTTGAGGATTTCAAAGTAGATGCCTGTTTCTGTAGAGAATTTAAACCTGCTGTCTTTCTGTAAAAAAGAGTTAACATATGGATGTTGTTAGGAAAGCTATGAAGGGTTATTATAGAATATGTAATCTGTGGGGAGGATTGGTGTTGATAGTTGTTAAGAATGTTTACTGTGGGTTTATAAAGTGTTAACTGGTTTCATAAATAAACATTGGTTTAATTTAAAAGTGGCTGGAGATTTTTGTTGCATCACACCTGTAGAGTGGGCCGTCTGTTCCCCATAAACACAATCTATTCAAAGTTGTGGGTCAGGTGAACGCCATAATACACTTTGGGGTTCTCTAAACCCTGGCCCACAACACTATGTTGATGTACACACTGGCATGTTGCAGATGCTGCACACAATCGACAAACCAGATGGGAATACCGTTAAAGAAACAACCACTTTGCCAGGAGAGGTCGTCTACTGGTCTGTGTGTGCTTGATCACTTTAAAGCATTCACACCAATCTACCCGACACTCAATGACAATCATTAACTTAGACCAGAAGTGGCATGACATGTGATCTCACACCCTTTCCAAATAAAACACACAGATGCGCTCTGAGCCTTCAGCTCACTCCTCCACCCGCCTACACACAGTTTGTCTATTAACCTGTAGCCATTCCTTTATCAATGTAGACTTCAATCTGGTCACTTGGTGACTCACAAGTCATAGGTTCACCTGTCTTAGGTTTTATTCAGCCTGGTGATGAATGCCCACTCGCTCAGCATTATCTCCCACCCCTCCATCCCAGCCAAACACAGCTGTGTCTATGACCTGGAACCCTCCTGTGTGTGCATCAGGGCAACTAAACATTGCAGCAACTTTCCAAGGATTTTAACAGTGGTACAAGTACAAAGAGCAATTTTTCTAAACTGAGCAAAATTAAGGGGAGAAAAGCCTCTGAATTTGAAGTACTCAACGCTTATAATAGCTTTGACCTCCTGAAACCAGAATGTTTCTTCCGTTGCTGCAACTGAAGCAAGGGTCAGGGCCCATGTGATAGAACAGAAAGCATCGACTGTGCCAAACCTGGAGTATCAGGGCCCATGTGATAGAACAGAAAGCATCGACTGTGCCAAACCTGGAGTATCAGGGCCCATGTGATAGAACAGAAAGCATCGACTGTGCCAAACCTGGAGTATCAGGGCCCATGTGATAGAACAGAAAGCATCGCCTCCACATAACCTGGAGTATCAGGGCCCATGTGATAGAACAGAAAGCATCGACTGTGCCAAACCTGGAGTATCAGGGCCCATGTGATAGAACAGAAAGCATCGACTGTGCCAAACGTGGAGTATCAGGGCCCATGTGATAGAACAGAAAGCATCAACTCCACACAACCTGGAGTATCAGGGCCCATGTGATAGAACAGAAAGCATCGACTGTGCCAAACCTGGAGTATCAGGGCCCATGTGATAGAACAGAAAGCATCGACTGTGCCAAACCTGGAGTATCAGGGCCCATGTGATAGAACAGAAAGCATCGACTCCACACAACCTGAATATCAGGTCAGAAATAAAAACAGTGCAATCAGTTGTCACTAGATGATGCTAAACCAGTAAGTTACATATTCCAGCATTTGTAATGAAAATGAAAGATATCCAGTGCCAGACCCACACCACTAGCACCTCTCCACTTGAACTCCCGAATGGCAGGAACAGGGGAGCTATGACAGCAACAGATGAAAGGCTAATCTAAAGGTGTTACAATTGTCAGCTTGCTTCAGCAGGAAATGCTCTCGCCAGCCAGCCATAAGGCTGCAGGTTCAAACACCACTCCAAAACCGGCAACAGAATCTCTGCTCACTACACGTCGCCACTCAGTAAAGTGCGGCATTGTCACAGAAGCCTTCCCTTCAGATGAAACCAAACTGAGGGATTTGTCTCAATGTTGGAGCCTTCACCTTCCTTGAGCCAGCCCCCACTTTCACCGATGTTTCAGAGACCTTTGGTGTATCCAAAACGGCTGCCGCACTTGCCCAGACACCGGTGACCGGATTACCAAGGGTTTACCATATCTCAGGTTTTGTGGGGTGAGAGGAGATGGTGATACAAATGCAAGCGGCATGGCAGCACAGTGCCGGGGTCCCAGGTTCCATTCCCGGCTGGGTCACTGTCTGTGCGGAGTCTGCACGTCCTCCCCGTGTCTGCGTGGGTTTCCTCCGGGTGCTCCGGTTTCCTCCTACAAGTCCCGAAAGATGTGCTGATTGGTGAATTGGACATTCTGAATTCTCCCTCTCCGAACAGGCGCCGGAATCTGGCAACTAGGGGCTTTTCACAGTAACTTCTCTGCAGTGTTAATGTCAGCCTACTTGTGACAATAATAAAGATTCGTATTATATTCTTTATCATAAAGAAAAGTCAATGCCTTGAAGCAGTGCTGCTCGATAGTGATTTTTCCAATTAAACAAAGTACTCTGAGTCACACAGCCCCGGGGGGGAGAGGGGGGGGGGTCCTTACTTGTATACTGAAGGCATTCTGGGAAGGGCGGTACTTATTGTGGTCACCCTGTGGTTTGCAGCTTTACTGTCAAACATTCTGGAGGATTGTATCTAATAAACACTTGTGGAAATCCCCTGTTGAGAATTAAGAGTGCTGGTGCACAGTGTGACCCACCACAAGTGCTGTCACCCTACCCAGAATAAAAGCAATGGCATCCCCTGGTGGCGAGTCCAACCCCTTCACTGAACAGCACCAACTGATGCCAGCTTCAAACCTGCCGAGCTGCCCATTTAAACTACGCTGGAGTTCCCATTTCAAACGTTGGGGGAATAGAGAGCGGCTGTGGTCATCAACAATTCTGCAGACAAAAATCAGACCAACGGGCCGGGCCTCGATTCCTGCCTCGCTCCACATGTGAGCAGGGTGGCCAGAGACAGGGGGCAGCTGGAAGGTACACCAAGGGCATACATTTTGTCGCTTGAATTTGGTGACAAATTGGTCTTTTATCTTTTCCTTTACTGAAGGAGAACAGCTTTAAAGCAGCAATGATGTGGAGATGCCGGCGTTGGACTGGGGTGGGGACAGTAAGAAGTCTTACGACACCAGGTTAAAAGTCCAACAGGTTTGTTTCAAAGCACTAGCTTTCGGAGCACTGCTCCTTCCTCAGGTGAACGAAGAGGTATGTTCCAGAAACATACATACAGACAAAGTCAAAGATGCCAGACAATGCTTTGAATGCGAGCAAACAAAGCATTGTTTAAAGCAGGATTTGGTGGGGCCCCTTTCATGTTCTCAGTCCCACATTCTGGAAATCCCTGCTGGGCCTTGGTGGGATGGAGGTGACGTACGCTGCATCTCACGCAGACTCCAGTTCAGCCCGGCTGATAACGGGCCATCTTTAACCTGGACGCAGAATGTGCAGTCACAGTCCACACAAGCCCTGAAAAACTCCTCCCAATAGGATTAAGGTGTGGCAACAAAGCCGCCGGCACTTGTTTGGAAGAAGGAGCCAGTGGCAGCAACAGAAAACAATCTGCGACTTTGACTTCAAGTTTGATCTCGCCCCTGGGATGGAGCTAGTGGAAAACGAAGGGAAGCGTAATACGGCCGACATGCAAAATAAACAATCTTCATGCAGCTTAATAGCACAGTCGCTGCTTGCCAGAACAGAATGGTATTTGGTTTCAATTCACAGTTCACCACGAGGAGCTCCTCCAGCAGGCTGGGGAAATCACTGCCTTCCTCAAACGTCAGGGAAACAAGCAGCGAAAAGGCAGCGGGCCCTCTTTAGCTGCGCCTGTTCCCATGTACCCTTGTCACTGGCTGGGTGGAAAGTACAGCTGTCAGGGCCGTGCAGCAGCCTGTCCAACTGCCCAGCTACTGTGTCACTTGGCAAGTCAGTAGGTGGCGAGATCAGCGGCAATCGTTACAATACAAAACGCATCCCCCACCTACTGACACACACACACAAACACACACACACACACACACACACACAGCACACACACACACACACACATACACAGGAAGCACTTTGCACGCCAGCCAGAGACGGACGAAAAAACTCCACAACACAACAATATCCTGCAGCAGGGCCCCCGGCATCTGGGAGTGGTTAACAATATAAAGCAGACTCTTGGTTTAGGTAGAGACATTTTGTAAGAATCGAGTCTCAACGAACGATTTCCTCCTACCCAATATTATCCACAATCTGAAAAAGATCGTTTTTCAGCTCGACTTCCTCACCAACAGCCCGCAATCTGTCAGGGTAGGCAACAACACCTCCTCCATAATTGTCCTCAACACCGGGGCCCCGCACGGCTGTGTGCTCAGTCCTCTACTGCACTCCCTATACACACACGACTGTGTGGCAAGATTTAACACCAACTCAATCGAGAAGTTTGCAGATGATACGACTGTGGTGGGCGCATCTCAAACAACAACGAATCAGACTACAGGAGGGAGATAAATCACTTGGTTGCATGGTGTACCGAAAACAACCTCTCTCTAAATGCTGGAAAGACCAAGGAACTGATCATCGACTTCAGGAAGCGCAGCACGACACACACTCCAGTCTGCATCAACGGCTCCGAAGTGGAGATGGTCGAAAGCTTTAAGTTGCTGGGGGTCACCATCACCAACAGTCTGTCCTGGCCCACTCACATTGATGCAACAGTCAAGAAAGCCCAACAACGTCTCTACTTCCTACGGAAGCAAAAGAGATTTGGCATGTCTGCATCGACTCTCACAAACTTCTACAGATGTGCGATAGAGAGCATCCTATCCGGCTGCATCACAGCTTGGTATGGCAACTGCTCGGCCCAAGATCGCAAGAAACTGCAGAGTGTGGTGAACTCAGCCCAACGCATCACACAAGCTTGCCACCCCCCACATTGATTCTGT